>NC_040038.1:22001029-22303089 GCF_003713205.1 Coffea eugenioides
AAACCCTGGGGACGAAACTCAACTTGAGCACGACCTATCATCCTCAGACGGATGGCCAGTCAGAACGGACGATTCAGACTCTCGAGGACATGCTACGAACGTGCATTCTGGACTTTGGAGGCAATTGGGGTCAGCACATGACCTTAGTCGAATTTGCATATAACAATAGCTTCCATTCGTCAATTCAAATGGCTCCGTACGAAGCTCTCTACGGACGCAAATGCCGCTCACCAATTTACTGGGACGAAGTTGGCGAAAAGAAAGCACTGGACCCGACAACTATTCCGTGGATGGAAGAGGCTCACGAGAAGGTTAAGTTGATACGGCAACGAATCCAAACTGCCCAAAGTCGCCAAAAGAGCTACGCGGATAACCGAAGAAAAGACTTGGAGTTTGAAGTTGGGGACTACGTATTTCTCAAGATCACGCCCATACGAAGTCTTACAACGGGTAAAGGAAAGAAGCTTCAACCACGGTACGTCGGACCCTATAAGATCCTTCAGAGGGTTGGAGCGGTCGCGTATCGATTGGAACTACCGTCTAGCCTCTCTCGAATCCACGATATATTTCATGTCTCAATGTTAAAGAAGTACCATCCTGACCCATCCCATGTGTTGCAACCGGAGGATATTGAAGTAGATGAATCACTGGCCTATGAAGAGAAACCGGTGCAAGTACTCGATCGAAAAGTCAAAGAGCTCCGAAATAAACGGATTCCACTAGTGAAGGTACTATGGAGAAACCACGGAGTTGAGGAAGCCACCTGGGAGATGGAAGAGGAAATGCGAAAGAAATACCCAAACCTTTTCGGGAATTAAGGTGAGAAATTTCGAGGACGAAATTCGTTTAAGGGGGGGAGAGTGTGAGAACCCGTAAAACCCTAATATTTTCCTAGGGTTTATTTTCCCTTAATTGCATGTTTTCTGCATTTTCTGGCTTAGAAATCTTTTCTTAGTGGATTTTATGAGCAATTATAGTTTTAAGCTGTTTTTTCTAGCATTGGAGAATTTTTAGAAAATTAAGAGTGAATAGTGGACGTGGGACCCACTAGTGCGAAAAGTTCGGAAAAATTCGGCCAATAAGGTTAAGTTTCGGATACTGTGAAAATTTTATCGGGTGTTAAGTGATAAGTAGAATGGGTGATGTGATTGATGTGAGAGAGAAAAGAAAGATAGGAAGGCATTTAATAAGGTGACAAGTGTCACCTCCTCATTGGTTGAACCTTAAGAATTACTATTCAATTTCTTGACTTTTTGACCCAAGGTTTAAATATCTCAAAATTCATAAAATTTCCTCATTTTTCTTTCTCTTTGGCCGGCTCTCTCTCACTCTCTTACAAGAAGGAGAACTTCTTCAATCTTCAAGTTTTCTACTAGTAAATCATCTCAATCAAGCCATAAACAAGATTTCACTCCATAAAACCTTATCTTCTAGTGATAGTAAGTTGTTTGGTGAACTTTGTTTGAAGCTCTAAGGTGGCCAACATCTTCCTCTCTCTTGATTTCTTGGTAAGTGTTGCTTGAACCCCTTACTACCTCTAATAATGCTTATTTTGTGCTTAATGGGGGCATGAGTGAAGGAATATGTGATTTACCCCTTGATTTGGCTTGTTTTGGTGAAGTTTTTCATTTATTGGGAATTTTTCTGGTTTAATTGGATTATGATGGTGTGGTTGTTTGTGATGATTGGCAATGGACTATTATGGCTCTAGTGGATGTGAAATGTGGTTATATGCAACTAATTTTGGATTTGGATGGAAAATTGGAAAGTTAGGGTTTGAAAATCCCCAATTCTGTCCGGTTTTAGATCACTAGGTTAGAGGCCGAATTAGACTTTGCTCAAAACATGAACGTTGTAGGTATTGATGTGATGGAGATGCCTGTAAAATTTCAGGTCATTTGGATTAATGTAGAATGAGTTATGACGAAATTACTGTAGCTGTTCTGCTTTGGACAGAATGCGAAAACTGCGATAGTGATTGGCCATTTTGACTGGTTTTGGTTTGGATTTTGAAGTTGATGTCTTCTGATGAACTGTATCTGAATGTCTTAGCTAACGTATGCCTTTGGAATTTCGGTATTTGGACTTGTATGGACTGAGATATACCGATTACAGTTTTCTGTGTTTTGCAAACCTGTTTTGGTAATTCTGGTTTAGTATTTTGCAATTTTGACCTAGTTAAGCTAGGAACTAGATTGAGTGCCCTTCTACATTGTTGTAGCCCTGTTTCATAGCTTCGAAATGGTGGGTCTTACACCCCCAACCGATAACCGTAGTGAAATTGACGCCATTACCGCATTCTAAGCTCAAACACGGTTTTTCTATCGAGGCTTAAGTTAAGGCCATATATTAATTTCTGGTTTGCTATCATGCCTACTTATGCATGTGAAACCCTATTGGGGTTGTGTTTAGCATTGTTTGATGACTCGTTCTCGAGTCTCATTGCATTTGTTGTGTGATTCTAGGGCGTGACGGTAGCTCACGGCGTCTTGGTGATCACGGTGTATGAAACACCATTTTCTCACTTGGTGAGTATACCACTCACTTGATGGATTACTATGTGGCTTTGTTAAATTTTATGTGATGCCTTAATGGCCTACTTGGATATTGAAATTGATCAAGGTGAGGGTGTACTTGACCGCCCTCACCTCTTTTGTTATTGTCACTGATTGGTTACCGTTTTATTGCATTACTGGACTTGATATATTGGTTGGTAAATTCCATTTCATGGAAACCGAATTGATGTCGTTTGGACGATGTCCAACGGCCATACTGCATTACTGAGCTCAACTCCGTTTGGTAGTCAATTGGATCGAGCCGGCGAGGGCTTGGTCGTGAAGATTGAATTGCCACGGGGACTGTACTGGGGAACCTTGTGGTATGAGACCCTTGGTTCCGTTAAACTCGAGTATTACCAAAAGCTACTGAAATGGAGTGCGGGCCCGGTTGGGGTATGTTGGGTGGAAGGAATGGAAGTAAAGAGTTGTCTACGGTTTGGTATTTTAACATTGACGGAGAGTCAATGAGATTGGTTCAAGATTGCAAGCGTGGAAATGGGCTCTTGAGAGCCGACCGTATCCTTTTACCATTTTGCTTCATTGCTTATTTGTGCACTTTAAATGAAGGTTCAGTCTTATATGACTTTGATTGCTTATTGGGTGGTATACCACTGGGCCTTGGCTCATTCCGTGTTATTTGTTTTCCTTACAGGAATATAAATGCTTTTGAAAATGGACTGGATAGTCAATTGCCATACTGAGCTTGTACATGTCTTTTGTATCGCTCTCGAAGTGAAACCCTAATGTAACGGGTTCATTTCCTTTTGATAGGCAAATCGAATGTGTACTCCTTAATGAATGGTTGGCATGCCATTATGGATGTAAATGATGATTTCCATTGTATATATATGTTTATATGTTGAATTGATGTTTGGATGAACTTCGGAGCGAATCGGCTTTCAAACGGCAAAAGAGAAAAAATTTGGCAAAAGCTCACTGGCCTGAATCCGGCCAGGAATCCGGCCAGAAACTGGCCGGATTGAAGGCCGGATTGCCTGAGAAAAATTGGAAACCCGGCCAGTTGCTCACTGGCCGGTATCCGGCCAGACAATCCGGCCGGAATCTTGGCCGGATTGCCGGCCGGATTGGGTGGAACTTTTGAAAAAAAATCGAGTTGCTCACTGGACAGTATCCGGCCAAGAATCCGGCCGCTAATCCGGCCAGATTCCGGCCGGATTCTGGCGTGTCCAGCACTATTCATTTCGGTTTTCAATTTTCGTTTTTTTTATTTTGTGTTTTCTGACTTGTTTGCGCGCAATGGTATGTTCCGGAACGTTATAGAACGACGTTAACTGTACCGTAGTCCTGGCGAGAGCTGGGCAGGCAGTCCGCTAACCCCTTTGGTTCGCCTTAGGGGAAGGTGGGGCTGTCACAGGTGGTATCAGAGCCTAGGTTTGAATTAGCCTGGGTGTTATCGGATTGTTTGACTTAGGGATTGTTGCTTTTGGCCTTAAGCTTATTTTGATAACTACATGTTCTTGTGATGTAGGATGGCCGAGCAGGGTGACACTAGTGCTAGTCCTTCGGGGGCTAGACCTCGTAGAGTACTTCCCGTGATTCCCTATCAGATACGGCCGGGAGGGGCCGTCATTCGTTGGAGCCCGTCGAACCGTCTTCGACGGTGCCCGTGTAAAGAGAGATATGCTTATCCGAACACTCTCGTGTTCGCGTTGGATAAAGAGCGCAAGGGGTTGGCAAGAGAGAATGCTCGACTGGAGGTCGATGCTATTCAAGATAGGGCGACCAAGGATAAGCAAGCAGCGCGTATAAAAGAGTTAGAATACGACGTGCTTGAGGCTGAGGATCGAGTGGACGACCTTTGTGCTCAATTAAAGGAGGCACGAGAGCGAGAGCTGAAGCGAGCTCGCAAGGTCCGGGGTCGCGCTGAGGCGATCCTTAATTTGTGTGACGACGGCCTGGAAGAATGTAGTGATGAGGCTTCGTGTGCGGAGGCCGACTTTGGGGAGGAGTCTACCCCATCGCCTGGGTCCCAGACCCCAGCGACTGACTAGGCCCTGACTGTTAGGCCTTTTGGATAGTGGTGGTTTTTGAATGTACATAGGGATAGGGATAGAGCCTTGGCTAACCGTTTTGGATGTAGAGTTAGCTAAGTGTAAATCTCTTTTGGTAGGCCTATCCTTAGGTGGATTTTTTTTTTACGTGCTTTGGCCGTACTTGACTGACTGCTTGTATATATGTTTGGCTTGTATATATGTGTGCTTGTGATCTTGTTTGAAATGCATCGCTATGTGTTAAGTGAAAGTTTATTTGTTACTTACATGCTTTGTTACTGCTTTGGTTTAGTAATCTTGCCTAGACCAAGTATACCTTATGGAAGGAACACGAAGTGGTCGGGGACGTGGGCGCGGTATTAGGCAACCCACACCGGTTAGGGAAACTGGGGAAGCTTCTACTGGCCCAATTCCTGAACCCCAAATAGACCCCAATGCTCAAATCGCTGCTGCTATGCAGCAAATGACCAACCTACTTGCACAAGTAGTGCAACAACAGGGCCAAAACCCAAACCCTAACCCTGGAAACCCCGGAAACCCTGGCCATCATAATGAGAGCGAAGATAGAGCACTAGAACGTTTCCAAAAGTTCTCTCCGCCAAAGTTTGTTGGGGGACCCGACCCTGACGTGGCCGAGAAGTGGCTTGAGAAAATGGTTGATATATTCGCGGCCCTACACTACCCGGACGAACGGCAGGTCACTTTTGCCGTGTTTCAACTTGAAGGGGCTGCCCGTTCCTGGTGGAACGTCATCAGGCAGAAATGGGAGCGGGAGCAGACACAGAGGACTTGGGTGAACTTCATCCGAGAATTTAATGCTAAGTTTTTCCCTCCTCTAGTCCAGGAGAGGAAGGAGGACGAGTTTATCCGGCTCCGGCAAGGGGCTCAGACTGTGGCGGAGTACGAGAGCCAGTTTACCCGCCTGTCCAAATTCGCGCCTGAACTAATCATGACCGAGCAACGTCGGGTGAGGCGCTTTATTCAGGGTTTGAACGTTGAAATCCAGAAAGATCTCGCGGCGGCTCAAATCACCACGTTTAGCGAGGCAATGGAAAAAGCCCAGCGGGTTGAGAGTGCACGGTTTCAGGTCCGAAACTTCCAGGCCAAGAAGCGTGGTTTTCCTGGGAGTACATCTGGACAAAGTGAGAAGAGTACTCCCTCGAAGTTTGGACGAGGATCAGGAGGTGGTCGACAATCGGGATCAGGCAGAGGGACTCCGTTTAGGGGCGGCCAAGCTGGGCGAGGACAAAGGGGAAACACCCAGAGTGGCTCGGCTTCAGCACCTCGCGGTCCCTGTGGGCACTGTGGAAAGTTGAACCACACCGAAGACAACTGCTGGAGGAAACAGGGGAAATGTCTGCGGTGTGGAAGTGCGAACCATCAGCTGGCTACATGTCCGGTCCTGAAACAAGACGGAAAGGGAAGTCAGCTACCGCCGAGGACTAATACTGGACCAGCCAAGGGAGACGGATCCAAACCGAAGGTGCCAGCTAGGGTTTATTCCTTAGAGCCCCATCAGGTTCCAGATTCTTTCGAGGTGGTGGAAGGTACGATCCCTATTTTCCACCGCTTTGCCAAAGTTTTAATTGATCCTGGTGCCACTCATTCGTTTGTTAACCCTGATTTCATGTGTGGCATCGATATAAAACCTGCTAGCTTACCATATGCCTTAGAGGTTAGTACACCTACGGGGAATCAACGTTTGGTGACTAGTATGATTTATAAGGATTGCGATGTATGGGTAGGAGAGAGGAGATTTCTAGGAGACCTGATTAGCTTGTCCATTAAGGGGTACGACGTGATTTTGGGTATGGACTGGTTATCCAAATATAACGCCCAACTGGATTGTAAAACGAAAATAGTTGAATTTCGCATTCCTGGCGAGGCAACCTTAAGGTTAGATATAAGAGGTAGGTTAGCCTCATCTGCTCTCATTTCGGGCATTCGAGCTAGGAAACTGATAAGTAGAGGGGCGCAAGGATATTTGGCCTTTCTAATTAATACCCCTACGGATAAGTTAAAAGTGGAAGATGTGGCCGTAGTGAGGGAATTTCCGGATGTGTTTCCTGATGAGTTAGTGGCCTTACCTCCGGAAAGAGAGATAGAATTCCGAATAGATCTTTTACCTGGAACCGCACCTATCTCGAAAACCCCTTACCGAATGGCGCCTGCAGAACTTAAGGAGCTTAAGTTGCAACTGCAAGACCTTTTGGAGCGGGGATTCATTCACGAGAGTGAGTCTCCTTGGGGAGCTCCGGTCTTATTTGTAAAGAAGAAGGACGGCACGTTGAGGATGTGTATTGACTATAGGGGGCTGAACACCGTTACGATCAAGAATAAGTATCCACTGCCCCACATCGACGAGTTGTTTGACCAGCTGCAAGGAGCAGTGGTCTTCTCGAAGTTGGACCTCCGACAGGGGTACTACCAGTTGTTGATCAGGAAGGAGGACATTCCGAAGACTGCTTTCAACTCGAGATACGGGCATTACGAGTTTGCCGTTATGCCCTTTGGACTGACTAATGCTCCCGCCGCCTTCATGGACCTAATGCATAGGGTTTTCAAACCCTATCTAGACCGATTTGTCGTTGTGTTCATTGATGATATTTTGGTCTACTCTAAGACACGCGAGGAGCATGAGGAGCATTTGAGAATGGTATTGCAGACATTGAGGGAACATCAGCTGTATGCCAAGTTTAGTAAATGCGAGTTCTGGTTGGAGAGAGTAGCGTTTCTAGGGCACGTGATCTCCCACGAAGGTATTTCGGTGGATCCAGCGAAAGTTGAGGCCGTGACAAATTGGAAAAGGCCAGAAACTCCCACGGAGATTCGCAGCTTTCTAGGGCTAGCTGGGTACTACCGACGGTTTATTAAAGATTTTTCCAAACTGGCAGGACCTTTAACTGACTTGACAAAAAAGCATGGCCAGTTTATCTGGAACGGCCGATGCGAAACAAGTTTTCAGGAATTAAAGAAAAGATTGACCATGGCTCCAGTACTGGTCTTGCCCAATGGAGTGGACGGGTTTGTAGTATATGCGGATGCGTCGCGAGAAGGACTGGGGTGCGTTTTGATGCAGAACCGGAATGTGATTGCTTTCGCCTCTAGAAAATTGAAGCTTCACGAGCAAAACTACCCGACTCATGATCTAGAATTAGCTGCAGTGGTGTTTGCTCTGAAAAAGTGGAGGCATTACCTATACGGGGTGACCTTTGAAGTGTTTTCGGATCACAAGAGTCTTAGGTACCTCTTCTCCCAGAAGGAACTGAATATGAGACAACGGCGATGGATGGAATTCTTGGAAGATTACGACTGTACGATCAATTACCATCCGGGAAAGGCAAATGTGGTAGCAGATGCCTTGAGTCGTAAGGTGCAAATAGCAGGGCTAATGATTAAGGAGTGGGGTTTGCTAGAATCCGTGTGCGAGTGGAAACCCTGTCTAGGGAGCCATAAGGTGATATTTGGCAATGTTAGGGTTACCTCCACTCTACTGGAACGTATAAAAGAGGCGCAAGGCGAGGATTTGATGGTACAGAAATGGAAAGAGAAAGTAGATAAGGGAGAAACTACGGACTTCAATTTGAGTCCTGAGGGTATTTTGAAGTATCGGAACCGAATAGTGGTACCGAAAGTGGAGTCGTTGAAAGCAGAAATTCTGGAGGAAGCTCATAGATCTAGGTATACAATCCATCCGGGCAGCAGCAAGATGTATCAAGACCTGAAAGGGATTTATTGGTGGGACAATATGAAGAAGGAAATTGCTCAATACGTACAGAAATGTCTCATTTGCCAGCAAGTGAAGGCAGAGCATCAAAAACCATCGGGTCTGTTACAACCCTTGGAGATACCCGAGTGGAAGTGGGAAAACATCACCATGGATTTCGTTTCTGGTTTACCGAGGACGCAAAAAGGACATGATGCCGTTTGGGTGATCGTTGATCGATTAACCAAGTCGGCCCATTTCTTGCCGGTGAACATGAAGTATTCAATGGACAAGTGGGCTCGACTATACATGGATGAGGTGGTAAGACTACACGGTGTACCTGTGAGTATTGTTTCCGATCGGGATCCACGATTTGTATCACGGTTTTGGCAGAAATTTCAAGAAACCCTGGGGACGAAACTCAACTTGAGCACGACCTATCATCCTCAGACGGATGGCCAGTCAGAACGGACGATTCAGACTCTCGAGGACATGCTACGAACGTGCATTCTGGACTTTGGAGGCAATTGGGGTCAGCACATGACCTTAGTCGAATTTGCATATAACAATAGCTTCCATTCGTCAATTCAAATGGCTCCGTATGAAGCTCTCTACGGACGCAAATGCCGCTCACCAATTTACTGGGACGAAGTTGGCGAAAAGAAAGCACTGGACCCGACAACTATTCCGTGGATGGAAGAGGCTCACGAGAAGGTTAAGTTGATACGGCAACGAATCCAAACTGCCCAAAGTCGCCAAAAGAGCTACGCGGATAACCGAAGAAAAGACTTGGAGTTTGAAGTTGGGGACTACGTATTTCTCAAGATCACGCCCATACGAAGTCTTACAACGGGTAAAGGAAAGAAGCTTCAACCACGGTACGTCGGACCCTATAAGATCCTTCAGAGGGTTGGAGCGGTCGCGTATCGATTGGAACTACCGTCTAGCCTCTCTCGAATCCACGATATATTTCATGTCTCAATGTTAAAGAAGTACCATCCTGACCCATCCCATGTGTTGCAACCGGAGGATATTGAAGTAGATGAATCACTGGCCTATGAAGAGAAACCGGTGCAAGTACTCGATCGAAAAGTCAAAGAGCTCCGAAATAAACGGATTCCACTAGTGAAGGTACTATGGAGAAACCACGGAGTTGAGGAAGCCACCTGGGAGATGGAAGAGGAAATGCGAAAGAAATACCCAAACCTTTTCGGGAATTAAGGTGAGAAATTTCGAGGACGAAATTCGTTTAAGGGGGGGAGAGTGTGAGAACCCGTAAAACCCTAATATTTTCCTAGGGTTTATTTTCCCTTAATTGCATGTTTTCTGCATTTTCTGGCTTAGAAATCTTTTCTTAGTGGATTTTATGAGCAATTATAGTTTTAAGCTGTTTTTTCTAGCATTGGAGAATTTTTAGAAAATTAAGAGTGAATAGTGGACGTGGGACCCACTAGTGCGAAAAGTTCGAAAAAATTCGGCCAATAAGGTTAAGTTTCGGATACTGTGAAAATTTTATCGGGTGTTAAGTGATAAGTAGAATGGGTGATGTGATTGATGTGAGAGAGAAAAGAAAGATAGGAAGGCATTTAATAAGGTGACAAGTGTCACCTCCTCATTGGTTGAACCTTAAGAATTACTATTCAATTTCTTGACTTTTTGACCCAAGGTTTAAATATCTCAAAATTCATAAAATTTCCTCATTTTTCTTTCTCTTTGGCCGGCTCTCTCTCACTCTCTTACAAGAAGGAGAACTTCTTCAATCTTCAAGTTTTCTACTAGTAAATCATCTCAATCAAGCCATAAACAAGATTTCACTCCATAAAACCTTATCTTCTAGTGATAGTAAGTTGTTTGGTGAACTTTGTTTGAAGCTCTAAGGTGGCCAACATCTTCCTCTCTCTTGATTTCTTGGTAAGTGTTGCTTGAACCCCTTACTACCTCTAATAATGCTTATTTTGTGCTTAATGGGGGCATGAGTGAAGGAATATGTGATTTACCCCTTGATTTGGCTTGTTTTGGTGAAGTTTTTCATTTATTGGGAATTTTTCTGGTTTAATTGGATTATGATGGTGTGGTTGTTTGTGATGATTGGCAATGGACTATTATGGCTCTAGTGGATGTGAAATGTGGTTATATGCAACTAATTTTGGATTTGGATGGAAAATTGGAAAGTTAGGGTTTGAAAATCCCCAATTCTGTCCGGTTTTAGATCACTAGGTTAGAGGCCGAATTAGACTTTGCTCAAAACATGAAAGTTGTAGGTATTGATGTGATGGAGATGCCTGTAAAATTTCAGGTCATTTGGATTAATGTAGAATGAGTTATGACGAAATTACTGTAGCTGTTCTGCTTTGGACAGAATGCGAAAACTGCGATAGTGATTGGCCATTTTGACTGGTTTTGGTTTGGATTTTGAAGTTGATGTCTTCTGATGAACTGTAGCTGAATGTCTTAGCTAACGTATGCCTTTGGAATTTCGGTATTTGGACTTGTATGGACTGAGATATACCGATTACAGTTTTCTGTGTTTTGCAAACCTGTTTTGGTAATTCTGGTTTAGTATTTTGCAATTTTGACCTAGTTAAGCTAGGAACTAGATTGAGTGCCCTTCTACATTGTTGTAGCCCTGTTTCATAGCTTCGAAATGGTGGGTCTTACACCCCCAACCGATAACCGTAGTGAAATTGACGCCATTACCGCATTCTAAGCTCAAACACGGTTTTTCTATCGAGGCTTAAGTTAAGGCCATATATTAATTTCTGGTTTGCTATCATGCCTACTTATGCATGTGAAACCCTATTGGGGTTGTGTTTAGCATTGTTTGATGACTCGTTCTCGAGTCTCATTGCATTTGTTGTGTGATTCTAGGGCGTGACGGTAGCTCACGGCGTCTTGGTGATCACGGTGTATGAAACACCATTTTCTCACTTGGTGAGTATACTACTCACTTGATGGATTACTATGTGGCTTTGTTAAATGTTATGTGATGCCTTAATGGCCTACTTGGATATTGAAATTGATCAAGGTGAGGGTGTACTTGACCGCCCTCACCTCTTTTGTTATTGTCACTGATTGGTTACCGTTTTATTGCATTACTGGACTTGATATATTGGTTGGTAAATTCCATTTCATGGAAACCGAATTGATGTCGTTTGGACGATGTCCAACGGCCATACTGCATTACTGAGCTCAACTCCGTTTGGTAGTCAATTGGATCGAGCCGGCGAGGGCTTGGTCGTGAAGATTGAATTGCCACGGGGACTGTACTGGGGAACCTTGTGGTATGAGACCCTTGGTTCCGGTAAACTCGAGTATTACCAAAAGCTACTGAAATGGAGTGCGGGCCCGGTTGGGGTATGTTGGGTGGAAGGAATGGAAGTAAAGAGTTGTCTACGGTTTGGTATTTTAACATTGACGGAGAGTCAATGAGATTGGTTCAAGATTGCAAGCGTGGAAATGGGCTCTTGAGAGCCGACCGTATCCTTTTACCATTTTGCTTCATTGCTTATTTGTGCACTTTAAATGAAGGTTCAGTCTTATATGACTTTGATTGCTTATTGGGTGGTATACCACTGGGCCTTGGCTCATTCCGTGTTATTTGTTTTCCTTACAGGAATATAAATGCTTTTGAAAATGGACTGGATAGTCAATTGCCATACTGAGCTTGTACATGTCTTTTGTATCGCTCTCGAAGTGAAACCCTAATGTAACGGGTTCATTTCCTTTTGATAGGCAAATCGAATGTGTACTCCTTAATGAATGGTTGGCATGCCATTATGGATGTAAATGATGATTTCCATTGTATATATATGTTTATATGTTGAATTGATGTTTGGATGAACTTCGGAGCGAATCGGCTTTCAAACGGCAAAAGAGAAAAAATTTGGCAAAAGCTCACTGGCCTGAATCCGGCCAGGAATCCGGCCAGAAACTGGCCGGATTGAAGGCCGGATTGCCTGAGAAAAATTGGAAACCCGGCCAGTTGCTCACTGGCCGGTATCCGGCCAGACAATCCGGCCGGAATCTTGGCCGGATTGCCGGCCGGATTGGGTGGAACTTTTGAAAAAAATCGAGTTGCTCACTGGACAGTATCCGGCCAAGAATCCGGCCGCTAATCCGGCCAGATTCCGGCCGGATTCTGGCGTGTCCAGCACTATTCATTTCGGTTTTAAATTTTCGTTTTTTTTATTTTGTGTTTTCTGACTTGTTTGCGCGCAATGGTATGTTCCGGAACGTTACAGAACGACGTTAACTGTACCGTAGTCCTGGCGAGAGCTGGGCAGGCAGTCCGCTAACCCCTTTGGTTCGCCTTAGGGGAAGGTGGGGCTGTCACAGGTGGTATCAGAGCCTAGGTTTGAATTAGCCTGGGTGTTATCGGATTGTTTGACTTACGGATTGTTGCTTTTGGCCTTAAGCTTATTTTGATAACTACATGTTCTTGTGATGTAGGATGGCCGAGCAGGGTGACACTAGTGCTAGTCCTTCGGGGGCTAGACCTCGTAGAGTACTTCCCGTGATTCCCTATCAGATACGGCCGGGAGGGGCCGTCATTCGTTGGAGCCCGTCGAACCGTCTTCGACGGTGCCCGTGTAAAGAGAGATATGCTTATCCGAACACTCTCGTGTTCGCGTTGGATAAAGAGCGCAAGGGGTTGGCAAGAGAGAATGCTCGACTGGAGGTCGATGCTATTCAAGATAGGGCGACCAAGGATAAGCAAGCGGCGCGTATAAAAGAGTTAGAATACGACGTGCTTGAGGCTGAGGATCGAGTGGACGACCTTTGTGCTCAATTAAAGGAGGCACGAGAGCGAGAGCTGAAGCGAGCTCGCAAGGTCCGGGGTCGCGCTGAGGCGATCCTTAATTTGTGTGACGACGGCCTGGAAGAATGTAGTGATGAGGCTTCGTGTGCGGAGGCCGACTTTGGGGAGGAGTCTACCCCATCGCCTGGGTCCCAGACCCCAGCGACTGACTAGGCCCTGACTGTTAGGCCTTTTGGATAGTGGTGGTTTTTGAATGTACATAGGGATAGGGATAGAGCCTTGGCTAACCGTTTTGGATGTAGAGTTAGCTAAGTGTAAATCTCTTTTGGTAGGCCTATCCTTAGGTGGATTTTTTTTTTACGTGCTTTGGCCGTACTTGACTGACTGCTTGTATATATGTTTGGCTTGTATATATGTGTGCTTGTGATCTTGTTTGAAATGCATCGCTATGTGTTAAGTGAAAGTTTATTTGTTACTTACATGCTTTGTTACTGCTTTGGTTTAGTAATCTTGCCTAGACCAAGTATACCTTATGGAAGGAACACGAAGTGGTCGGGGACGTGGGCGCGGTATTAGGCAACCCACACCGGTTAGGGAAACTGGGGAAGCTTCTACTGGCCCAATTCCTGAACCCCAAATAGACCCCAATGCTCAAAATGCTGCTGCTATGCAGCAAATGACCAACCTACTTGCACAAGTAGTGCAACAACAGGGCCAAAACCCAAACCCTAACCCTGGAAACCCCGGAAACCCTGGCCATCATAATGAGAGCGAAGATAGAGCACTAGAACGTTTCCAAAAGTTCTCTCCGCCAAAGTTTGTTGGGGGACCCGACCCTGACGTGGCCGAGAAGTGGCTTGAGAAAATGGTTGATATATTCGCGGCCCTACACTACCCGGACGAACGGCAGGTCACTTTTGCCGTGTTTCAACTTGAAGGGGCTGCCCGTTCCTGGTGGAACGTCATCAGGCAGAAATGGGAGCGGGAGCAGACACAGAGGACTTGGGTGAACTTCATCCGAGAATTTAATGCTAAGTTTTTCCCTCCTCTAGTCCAGGAGAGGAAGGAGGACGAGTTTATCCGGCTCCGGCAAGGGGCTCAGACTGTGGCGGAGTACGAGAGCCAGTTTACCCGCCTGTCCAAATTCGCGCCTGAACTAATCATGACCGAGCAACGTCGGGTGAGGCGCTTTATTCAGGGTTTGAACGTTGAAATCCAGAAAGATCTCGCGGCGGCTCAAATCACCACGTTTAGCGAGGCAATGGAAAAAGCCCAGCGGGTTGAGAGTACACGGTTTCAGGTCCGAAACTTCCAGGCCAAGAAGCGTGGTTTTCCTGGGAGTACATCTGGACAAAGTGAGAAGAGTACTCCCTCGAAGTTTGGACGAGGATCAGGAGGTGGTCGACAATCGGGATCAGGCAGAGGGACTCCGTTCAGGGGCGGCCAAGCTGGGCGAGGACAAAGGGGAAACACCCAGAGTGGCTCGGCTTCGGCACCTCGCGGTCCCTGTGGGCACTGTGGAAAGTTGAACCACACCGAAGACAACTGCTGGAGGAAACAGGGGAAATGTCTGCGGTGTGGAAGTGCGAACCATCAGCTGGCTACATGTCCGGTCCTGAAACAAGACGGAAAGGGAAGTCAGCTACCGCCGAGGACTAATACTGGACCAGCCAAGGGAGACGGATCCAAACCGAAGGTGCCAGCTAGGGTTTATTCCTTAGAGCCCCATCAGGTTCCAGATTCTTCCGAGGTGGTGGAAGGTACGATCCCTATTTTCCACCGCTTTGCCAAAGTTTTAATTGATCCTGGTGCCACTCATTCGTTTGTTAACCCTGATTTCATGTGTGGCATCGATATAAAACCTGCTAGCTTACCATATGCCTTAGAGGTTAGTACACCTACGGGGAATCAACGTTTGGTGACTAGTATGATTTATAAGGATTGCGATGTATGGGTAGGAGAGAGGAGATTTCTAGGAGACCTGATTAGCTTGTCCATTAAGGGGTACGACGTGATTTTGGGTATGGACTGGTTATCCAAATATAACGCCCAACTGGATTGTAAAACGAAAATAGTTGAATTTCGCATTCCTGGCGAGGCAACCTTAAGGTTAGATATAAGAGGTAGGTTAGCCTCATCTGCTCTCATTTCGGGCATTCGAGCTAGGAAACTGATAAGTAGAGGGGCGCAAGGATATTTGGCCTTTCTAATTAATACCCCTACGGATAAGTTAAAAGTGGAAGATGTGGCCGTAGTGAGGGAATTTCCGGATGTGTTTCCTGATGAGTTAGTGGCCTTACCTCCGGAAAGAGAGATAGAATTCCGAATAGATCTTTTACCTGGAACCGCACCTATCTCGAAAACCCCTTACCGAATGGCGCCTGCAGAACTTAAGGAGCTTAAGTTGCAACTGCAAGACCTTTTGGAGCGGGGATTCATTCACGAGAGTGAGTCTCCTTGGGGAGCTCCGGTCTTATTTGTAAAGAAGAAGGACGGCACGTTGAGGATGTGTATTGACTATAGGGGGCTGAACACCGTTACGATCAAGAATAAGTATCCACTGCCCCACATCGACGAGTTGTTTGACCAGCTGCAAGGAGCAGTGGTCTTCTCGAAGTTGGACCTCCGACAGGGGTACTACCAGTTGTTGATCAGGAAGGAGGACATTCCGAAGACTGCTTTCAACTCGAGATACGGGCATTACGAGTTTGCCGTTATGCCCTTTGGACTGACTAATGCTCCCGCCGCCTTCATGGACCTAATGCATAGGGTTTTCAAACCCTATCTAGACCGATTTGTCGTTGTGTTCATTGATGATATTTTGGTCTACTCTAAGACACGCGAGGAGCATGAGGAGCATTTGAGAATGGTATTGAAGACATTGAGGGAACATCAGCTGTATGCCAAGTTTAGTAAATGCGAGTTCTGGTTGGAGAGAGTAGCGTTTCTAGGGCACGTGATCTCCCACGAAGGTATTTCGGTGGATCCAGCGAAGGTTGAGGCCGTGACAAATTGGAAAAGGCCAGAAACTCCCACGGAGATTCGCAGCTTTCTAGGGCTAGCTGGGTACTACCGACGGTTTATTAAAGATTTTTCCAAACTGGCAGGACCTTTAACTGACTTGACAAAAAAGCATGGCCAGTTTATCTGGAACGGCCGATGCGAAACAAGTTTTCAGGAATTAAAGAAAAGATTGACCATGGCTCCAGTACTGGTCTTGCCCAATGGAGTGGACGGGTTTGTAGTATATGCGGATGCGTCGCGAGAAGGACTGGGGTGCGTTTTGATGCAGAACCGGAATGTGATTGCTTTCGCCTCTAGAAAATTGAAGATTCACGAGCAAAACTACCCGACTCATGATCTAGAATTAGCTGCAGTGGTGTTTGCTCTGAAAAAGTGGAGGCATTACCTATACGGGGTGACCTTTGAAGTGTTTTCGGATCACAAGAGTCTTAGGTACCTCTTCTCCCAGAAGGAACTGAATATGAGACAACGGCGATGGATGGAATTCTTGGAAGATTACGACTGTACGATCAATTACCATCCGGGAAAGGCAAATGTGGTAGCAGATGCCTTGAGTCGTAAGGTGCAAATAGCAGGGCTAATGATTAAGGAGTGGGGTTTGCTAGAATCCGTGTGCGAGTGGAAACCCTGTCTAGGGAGCCATAAGGTGATATTTGGCAATGTTAGGGTTACCTCCACTCTACTGGAACGTATAAAAGAGGCGCAAGGCGAGGATTTGATGGTACAGAAATGGAAAGAGAAAGTAGATAAGGGAGAAACTACGGACTTCAATTTGAGTCCTGAGGGTATTTTGAAGTATCGGAACCGAATAGTGGTACCGAAAGTGGAGTCGTTGAAAGCAGAAATTCTGGAGGAAGCTCATAGATCTAGGTATACAATCCATCCGGGCAGCAGCAAGATGTATCAAGACCTGAAAGGGATTTATTGGTGGGACAATATGAAGAAGGAAATTGCTCAATACGTACAGAAATGTCTCATTTGCCAGCAAGTGAAGGCAGAGCATCAAAAACCATCGGGTCTGTTACAACCCTTGGAGATACCCGAGTGGAAGTGGGAAAACATCACCATGGATTTCGTTTCTGGTTTACCGAGGACGCAAAAAGGACATGATGCCGTTTGGGTGATCGTTGATCGATTAACCAAGTCGGCCCATTTCTTGCCGGTGAACATGAAGTATTCAATGGACAAGTGGGCTCGACTATACATGGATGAGGTGGTAAGACTACACGGTGTACCTGTGAGTATTGTTTCCGATCGGGATCCACGATTTGTATCACGGTTTTGGCAGAAATTTCAAGAAACCCTGGGGACGAAACTCAACTTGAGCACGACCTATCATCCTCAGACGGATGGCCAGTCAGAACGGACGATTCAGACTCTCGAGGACATGCTACGAACGTGCATTCTGGACTTTGGAGGCAATTGGGGTCAGCACATGACCTTAGTCGAATTTGCATATAACAATAGCTTCCATTCGTCAATTCAAATGGCTCCGTACGAAGCTCTCTACGGACGCAAATGCCGCTCACCAATTTACTGGGACGAAGTTGGCGAAAAGAAAGCACTGGACCCGACAACTATTCCGTGGATGGAAGAGGCTCACGAGAAGGTTAAGTTGATACGGCAACGAATCCAAACTGCCCAAAGTCGCCAAAAGAGCTACGCGGATAACCGAAGAAAAGACTTGGAGTTTGAAGTTGGGGACTACGTATTTCTCAAGATCACGCCCATACGAAGTCTTACAACGGGTAAAGGAAAGAAGCTTCAACCACGGTACGTCGGACCCTATAAGATCCTTCAGAGGGTTGGAGCGGTCGCGTATCGATTGGAACTACCGTCTAGCCTCTCTCGAATCCACGATATATTTCATGTCTCAATGTTAAAGAAGTACCATCCTGACCCATCCCATGTGTTGCAACCGGAGGATATTGAAGTAGATGAATCACTGGCCTATGAAGAGAAACCGGTGCAAGTACTCGATCGAAAAGTCAAAGAGCTCCGAAATAAACGGATTCCACTAGTGAAGGTACTATGGAGAAACCACGGAGTTGAGGAAGCCACCTGGGAGATGGAAGAGGAAATGCGAAAGAAATACCCAAACCTTTTCGGGAATTAAGGTGAGAAATTTTGAGGACGAAATTCGTTTAAGGGGGGGAGAGTGTGAGAACCCGTAAAACCCTAATATTTTCCTAGGGTTTATTTTCCCTTAATTGCATGTTTTCTGCATTTTCTGGCTTAGAAATCTTTTCTTAGTGGATTTTATGAGCAATTATAGTTTTAAGCTGTTTTTTCTAGCATTGGAGAATTTTTAGAAAATTAAGAGTGAATAGTGGACGTGGGACCCACTAGTGCGAAAAGTTCGGAAAAATTCGGCCAATAAGGTTAAGTTTCGGATACTGTGAAAATTTTATCGGGTGTTAAGTGATAAGTAGAATGGGTGATGTGATTGATGTGAGAGAGAAAAGAAAGATAGGAAGGCATTTAATAAGGTGACAAGTGTCACCTCCTCATTGGTTGAACCTTAAGAATTACTATTCAATTTCTTGACTTTTTGACCCAAGGTTTAAATATCTCAAAATTCATAAAATTTCCTCATTTTTCTTTCTCTTTGGCCGGCTCTCTCTCACTCTCTTACAAGAAGGAGAACTTCTTCAATCTTCAAGTTTTCTACTAGTAAATCATCTCAATCAAGCCATAAACAAGATTTCACTCCATAAAACCTTATCTTCTAGTGATAGTAAGTTGTTTGGTGAACTTTGTTTGAAGCTCTAAGGTGGCCAACATCTTCCTCTCTCTTGATTTCTTGGTAAGTGTTGCTTGAACCCCTTACTACCTCTAATAATGCTTATTTTGTGCTTAATGGGGGCATGAGTGAAGGAATATGTGATTTACCCCTTGATTTGGCTTGTTTTGGTGAAGTTTTTCATTTATTGGGAATTTTTCTGGTTTAATTGGATTATGATGGTGTGGTTGTTTGTGATGATTGGCAATGGACTATTATGGCTCTAGTGGATGTGAAATGTGGTTATATGCAACTAATTTTGGATTTGGATGGAAAATTGGAAAGTTAGGGTTTGAAAATCCCCAATTCTGTCCGGTTTTAGATCACTAGGTTAGAGGCCGAATTAGACTTTGCTCAAAACATGAAAGTTGTAGGTATTGATGTGATGGAGATGCCTGTAAAATTTCAGGTCATTTGGATTAATGTAGAATGAGTTATGACGAAATTACTGTAGCTGTTCTGCTTTGGACAGAATGCGAAAACTGCGATAGTGATTGGCCATTTGGACTGGTTTTGGTTTGGATTTTGAAGTTGATGTCTTCTGATGAACTGTAGCTGAATGTCTTAGCTAACGTATGCCTTTGGAATTTCGGTATTTGGACTTGTATGGACTGAGATATACCGATTACAGTTTTCTGTGTTTTGCAAACCTGTTTTGGTAATTCTGGTTTAGTATTTTGCAATCAGAACTTAAGGAGCTTAAGTTGCAACTGCAAGACCTTTTGGAGCGGGGATTCATTCACGAGAGTGAGTCTCCTTGGGGAGCTCCGGTCTTATTTGTAAAGAAGAAGGACGGCACGTTGAGGATGTGTATTGACTATAGGGGGCTGAACACCGTTACGATCAAGAATAAGTATCCACTGCCCCACATCGACGAGTTGTTTGACCAGCTGCAAGGAGCAGTGGTCTTCTCGAAGTTGGACCTCCGACAGGGGTACTACCAGTTGTTGATCAGGAAGGAGGACATTCCGAAGACTGCTTTCAACTCGAGATACGGGCATTACGAGTTTGCCGTTATGCCCTTTGGACTGACTAATGCTCCCGCCGCCTTCATGGACCTAATGCATAGGGTTTTCAAACCCTATCTAGACCGATTTGTCGTTGTGTTCATTGATGATATTTTGGTCTACTCTAAGACACGCGAGGAGCATGAGGAGCATTTGAGAATGGTATTGCAGACATTGAGGGAACATCAACTGTATGCCAAGTTTAGTAAATGCGAGTTCTGGTTGGAGAGAGTAGCGTTTCTAGGGCACGTGATCTCCCACGAAGGTATTTCGGTGGATCCAGCGAAGGTTGAGGCCGTGACAAATTGGAAAAGGCCAGAAACTCCCACGGAGATTCGCAGCTTTCTAGGGCTAGCTGGGTACTACCGACGGTTTATTAAAGATTTTTCCAAACTGGCAGGACCTTTAACTGACTTGACAAAAAAGCATGGCCAGTTTATCTGGAACGGCCGATGCGAAACAAGTTTTCAGGAATTAAAGAAAAGATTGACCATGGCTCCAGTACTGGTCTTGCCCAATGGAGTGGACGGGTTTGTAGTATATGCGGATGCGTCGCGAGAAGGACTGGGGTGCGTTTTGATGCAGAACCGGAATATGATTGCTTTCGCCTCTAGAAAATTGAAGCTTCACGAGCAAAACTACCCGACTCATGATCTAGAATTAGCTGCAGTGGTGTTTGCTCTGAAAAAGTGGAGGCATTACCTATACGGGGTGACCTTTGAAGTGTTTTCGGATCACAAGAGTCTTAGGTACCTCTTCTCCCAGAAGGAACTGAATATGAGACAACGGCGATGGATGGAATTCTTGGAAGATTACGACTGTACGATCAATTACCATCCGGGAAAGGTAAATGTGGTAGCAGATGCCTTGAGTCGTAAGGTGCAAATAGCAGGGCTAATGATTAAGGAGTGGGGTTTGCTAGAATCCGTGTGCAAGTGGAAACCCTGTCTAGGGAGCCATAAGGTGATATTTGGCAATGTTAGGGTTACCTCCACTCTACTGGAACGTATAAAAGAGGCGCAAGGCGAGGATTTGATGGTACAGAAATGGAAAGAGAAAGTAGATAAGGGAGAAACTACGGACTTCAATTTGAGTCCTGAGGGTATTTTGAAGTATCGGAACCGAATAGTGGTACCGAAAGTGGAGTCGTTGAAAGCAGAAATTCTGGAGGAAGCTCATAGATCTAGGTATACAATCCATCCGGGCAGCAGCAAGATGTATCAAGACCTGAAAGGGATTTATTGGTGGGACAATATGAAGAAGGAAATTGCTCAATACGTACAGAAATGTCTCATTTGCCAGCAAGTGAAGGCAGAGCATCAAAAACCATCGGGTCTGTTACAACCCTTGGAGATACCCGAGTGGAAGTGGGAAAACATCACCATGGATTTCGTTTCTGGTTTACCGAGGACGCAAAAAGGACATGATGCCGTTTGGGTGATCGTTGATCGATTAACCAAGTCGGCCCATTTCTTGCCGGTGAACATGAAGTATTCAATGGACAAGTTGGCTCGACTATACATGGATGAGGTGGTAAGACTACACGGTGTACCTGTGAGTATTGTTTCCGATCGGGATCCACGATTTGTATCACGGTTTTGGCAGAAATTTCAAGAAACCCTGGGGACGAAACTCAACTTGAGCACGACCTATCATCCTCAGACGGATGGCCAGTCAGAACGGACGATTCAGACTCTCGAGGACATGCTACGAACGTGCATTCTGGACTTTGGAGGCAATTGGGGTCAGCACATGACCTTAGTCGAATTTGCATATAACAATAGCTTCCATTCGTCAATTCAAATGGCTCCGTATGAAGCTCTCTACGGACGCAAATGCCGCTCACCAATTTACTGGGACGAAGTTGGCGAAAAGAAAGCACTGGACCCGACAACTATTCCGTGGATGGAAGAGGCTCACGAGAAGGTTAAGTTGATACGGCAACGAATCCAAACTGCCCAAAGTCGCCAAAAGAGCTACGCGGATAACCGAAGAAAAGACTTGGAGTTTGAAGTTGGGGACTACGTATTTCTCAAGATCACGCCCATACGAAGTCTTACAACGGGTAAAGGAAAGAAGCTTCAACCACGGTACGTCGGACCCTATAAGATCCTTCAGAGGGTTGGAGCGGTCGCGTATCGATTGGAACTACCGTCTAGCCTCTCTCGAATCCACGATATATTTCATGTCTCAATGTTAAAGAAGTACCATCCTGACCCATCCCATGTGTTGCAACCGGAGGATATTGAAGTAGATGAATCACTGGCCTATGAAGAGAAACCGGTGCAAGTACTCGATCGAAAAGTCAAAGAGCTCCGAAATAAACGGATTCCACTAGTGAAGGTACTATGGAGAAACCACGGAGTTGAGGAAGCCACCTGGGAGATGGAAGAGGAAATGCGAAAGAAATACCCAAACCTTTTCGGGAATTAAGGTGAGAAATTTCGAGGACGAAATTCGTTTAAGGGGGGGAGAGTGTGAGAACCCGTAAAACCCTAATATTTTCCTAGGGTTTATTTTCCCTTAATTGCATGTTTTCTGCATTTTCTGGCTTAGAAATCTTTTCTTAGTGGATTTTATGAGCAATTATAGTTTTAAGCTGTTTTTTCTAGCATTGGAGAATTTTTAGAAAATTAAGAGTGAATAGTGGACGTGGGACCCACTAGTGCGAAAAGTTCGGAAAAATTCGGCCAATAAGGTTAAGTTTCGGATACTGTGAAAATTTTATCGGGTGTTAAGTGATAAGTAGAATGGGTGATGTGATTGATGTGAGAGAGAAAAGAAAGATAGGAAGGCATTTAATAAGGTGACAAGTGTCACCTCCTCATTGGTTGAACCTTAAGAATTACTATTCAATTTCTTGACTTTTTGACCCAAGGTTTAAATATCTCAAAATTCATAAAATTTCCTCATTTTTCTTTCTCTTTGGCCGGCTCTCTCTCACTCTCTTACAAGAAGGAGAACTTCTTCAATCTTCAAGTTTTCTACTAGTAAATCATCTCAATCAAGCCATAAACAAGATTTCACTCCATAAAACCTTATCTTCTAGTGATAGTAAGTTGTTTGGTGAACTTTGTTTGAAGCTCTAAGGTGGCCAACATCTTCCTCTCTCTTGATTTCTTGGTAAGTGTTGCTTGAACCCCTTACTACCTCTAATAATGCTTATTTTGTGCTTAATGGGGGCATGAGTGAAGGAATATGTGATTTACCCCTTGATTTGGCTTGTTTTGGTGAAGTTTTTAATTTATTGGGAATTTTTCTGGTTTAATTGGATTATGATGGTGTGGTTGTTTGTGATGATTGGCAATGGACTATTATGGCTCTAGTGGATGTGAAATGTGGTTATATGCAACTAATTTTGGATTTGGATGGAAAATTGGAAAGTTAGGGTTTGAAAATCCCCAATTCTGTCCGGTTTTAGATCACTAGGTTAGAGGCCGAATTAGACTTTGCTCAAAACATGAAAGTTGTAGGTATTGATGTGATGGAGATGCCTGTAAAATTTCAGGTCATTTGGATTAATGTAGAATGAGTTATGACGAAATTACTGTAGCTGTTCTGCTTTGGACAGAATGCGAAAACTGCGATAGTGATTGGCCATTTTGACTGGTTTTGGTTTGGATTTTGAAGTTGATGTCTTCTGATGAACTGTAGCTGAATGTCTTAGCTAACGTATGCCTTTGGAATTTCGGTATTTGGACTTGTATGGACTGAGATATACCGATTACAGTTTTCTGTGTTTTGCAAACCTGTTTTGGTAATTCTGGTTTAGTATTTTGCAATTTTGACCTAGTTAAGCTAGGAACTAGATTGAGTGCCCTTCTACATTGTTGTAGCCCTGTTTCATAGCTTCGAAATGGTGGGTGTTACACCCCCAACCGATAACCGTAGTGAAATTTACGCCATTACCGCATTCTAAGCTCAAACACGGTTTTTCTATCGAGGCTTAAGTTAAGGCCATATATTAATTTCTGGTTTGCTATCATGCCTACTTATGCATGTGAAACCCTATTGGGGTTGTGTTTAGCATTGTTTGATGACTCGTTCTCGAGTCTCATTGCATTTGTTGTGTGATTCTAGGGCGTGACGGTAGCTCACGGCGTCTTGGTGATCACGGTGTATGAAACACCATTTTCTCACTTGGTGAGTATACCACTCACTTGATGGATTACTATGTGGCTTTGTTAAATTTTATGTGATGCCTTAATGGCCTACTTGGATATTGAAATTGATCAAGGTGAGGGTGTACTTGACCGCCCTCACCTCTTTTGTTATTGTCACTGATTGGTTACCGTTTTATTGCATTACTGGACTTGATATATTGGTTGGTAAATTCCATTTCATGGAAACCGAATTGATGTCGTTTGGACGATGTCCAACGGCCATACTGCATTACTGAGCTCAACTCCGTTTGGTAGTCAATTGGATCGAGCCGGCAAGGGCTTGGTCGTGAAGATTGAATTGCCACGGGGACTGTACTGGGGAACCTTGTGGTATGAGACCCTTGGTTCCGGTAAACTCGAGTATTACCAAAAGCTACTGAAATGGAGTGCGGGCCCGGTTGGGGTATGTTGGGTGGAAGGAATGGAAGTAAAGAGTTGTCTACGGTTTGGTATTTTAACATTGACGGAGAGTCAATGAGATTGGTTCAAGATTGCAAGCGTGGAAATGGGCTCTTGAGAGCCGACCGTATCCTTTTACCATTTTCCTTCATTGCTTATTTGTGCACTTTAAATGAAGGTTCAGTCTTATATGACTTTGATTGCTTATTGGGTGGTATACCACTGGGCCTTGGCTCATTCCGTGTTATTTGTTTTCCTTACAGGAATATAAATGCTTTTGAAAATGGACTGGATAGTCAATTGCCATACTGAGCTTGTACATGTCTTTTGTATCGCTCTCGAAGTGAAACCCTAATGTAACGGGTTCATTTCCTTTTGATAGGCAAATCGAATGTGTACTCCCTAATGAATGGTTGGCATGCCATTATGGTTGTAACTGTTGATTTCCATTGTATATATATGTTTATATGTTGGATTCATGTTTGGATGAACTTCGGAGCGATTCGGCTTTCAAACGGCAAAAGAGAAAAAATTTGGCAAAAGCTCACTGGCCTGAATCCGGCCGGGAATCCGGCCAGAAACTGGCCGGATTGAAGGCCGGATTGCCTGAGAAAAAATTGGAAACCCGGCCAGTTGCTCACTGGCCGGTATCCGGCCAGACAATCCGGCCGGAATCTTGGCCGGATTGCCGGCCGGATTGGGTGGAACTTTTGAAAAAAAATCGAGTTGCTCACTGGACAGTATCCGGCCAAGAATCCGGCCGCTAATCCGGCCAGATTCCGGCCGGATTCTGGCGTGTCCAGCACTATTCATTTCGGTTTTCAATTTTCGTTTTTTTTATTTTGTGTTTTCTGACTTGTTTGCGCGCAATGGTATGTTCCGGAACGTTATAGAACGACGTTAACTGTACCGTAGTCCTGGCGAGAGCTGGGCAGGCAGTCCGCTAACCCCTTTGGTTCGCCTTAGGGGAAGGTGGGGCTGTCACAGGTGGTATCAGAGCCTAGGTTTGAATTAGCCTGGGTGTTATCGGATTGTTTGACTTACGGATTGTTGCTTTTGGCCTTAAGCTTATTTTGATAACTACATGTTCTTGTGATGTAGGATGGCCGAGCAGGGTGACACTAGTGCTAGTCCTTCGGGGGCTAGACCTCGTAGAGTACTTCCCGTGATTCCCTATCAGATACGGCCGGGAGGGGCCATCATTCGTTGGAGCCCGTCGAACCGTCTTCGACGGTGCCCGTGTAAAGAGAGATATGCTTATCCGAACACTCTCGTGTTCGCGTTGGATAAAGAGCGTGTGAGAACCCGTAAATTCCTCTTAATAATTTTCCTAGGGTTTATCCCCTTTAATGGCATGTTTTCTGCATTTTCTGGCTAGAAATATTTTCTTGGGGAAATTTTATGAGCAATTATAGTTTTTAGATAATTTTTCTAGTATTGGAGAGTTTTTAGAAAATTAAGAATATATATTGGATGTGGGACCCACTAGTGCGAAAAGTTCGGAAAAATTTGGCCAATAAGGTTAAGTTTCGGATACTGTGAAAAATTTATCGGGTGTTAAGAGATAAGTAGAGAGTGAGATTTGATTGATGTGAGAGAGGAAAGAAAGATAAGAATGCATTTATGGAGGTGACAAGTGTCACCTCCTCATTGGAAGTTTTTTTAAGAATTACTATTCCCAATTTTGACTTTTTTGACCAAAGGATTATATATCAAAAAAATGCACAAAAAAATCACCATTTTTCTTCTCTTGTTGGCCGGCCACCTTGAGCAAGGAAGGAAGAAACTTTCTTCACCATTCAAGCTTCTACTTGTTGCAAATCAACCAAAAACATTGGTTACATCCAATTCCATTCCATACAATCTTACCTTCTAGTGCTAGTAAGTTGTTTATTGAAGCTTGGTTGAAGGTTTAAGGTGTTCAACAACCTCTTCTCTCTTGTTTCTTGGTAAGTGAAGCTTGAACACCCTCTTACACCCTATGAAGCTTAAATTATGCTTAGTAGTGCTTGAAGTGCTGGAATTTCTGGTTTTATCTTGGTTTGAAGTGATTTGGTGAAGTTTTTCATTTTATTGATGATTTTTCTGGTTTAATATGATCTTGATGTTGGGTGCTTGTATGATGGATTGTAATGGTTGGAAATGACTCTAGTGAGTGTGAATTGTGGTTAAATGCAAACAATTTTGGATTTGGTGTGAAAATTGAAAAGTTAGGGTTCTTAAATCCCCTATTCTGTCCGAAATTTTAGGTCATAGCTAGAGGCCGAATTGGACTTTGCTCAAAACATGAAAGTTGTAGGTATTGGTGAGTAAGAAGTTCCTGCAAAATTTCAGGGAATTTAGAGTAGTATAGAGAGAGTTATGCCGTTTTTACTGTTGCTGTTTTTGGTGAACAGAATGTGCGGAACTGCGATAGTAATTGCCTATTTTGACTGGATTTGGTTTGGATTTTGAAGTTGGTGTCTTCTGATGAAATGTTACTGGATGTCTTAGCTATCATATTCCTTTGGAATTTCGGCATTTGGACTTGTATAGACTGAGTTATAGTAATTACAGTTTTCTGTGTTTTGCAAACCTGTTTTGGTAATTCTGGTATAGTATTTGGCACTTTCGACCTAGTTAAGCTAGGAACTGGATTGAGTGCCCTTCTACATTGTTGTAGCCCTGTTTCATAGCTTCGAATCGGTGGGTCTTACACCCCCAACCGATAACCGTAGTGAAATTGACGCCATTACCGCATTATAAGATCAAACACGGTTTTTCTATTAAGGCTTAAGTTAAGGTCATATATTAATTGCTGGTTTGCTACCATGTTTATTTATGCATATGAGACCCTATTGGGGTTGTGTTCAGCATTGTTTTATGACTCGTCGTCGAGTCTCTCTTAGGGCTTGCTTTCATTTTGGTTGTTTCCTAGCTAACTTTTGTACTTGTACCACTGTGAGCCCTGTACGGCTTTTGGGAAATGAGATGACCTTTGGTGTGAAATGTTGGGGCTAATTTGAGGAAATAATGAAGCCTTAATGGCTGGAAAAGTAAGAATTGTAGGGACGGTGCTGCCCGATTTTCTAGGCCGTTTGGTTCCTTTAAGTAGATTTGCCTTTTGGTGGAAATGAAAGGCTTTTGGGTTGTTTGCGCCTAAGTCTTCATGTTACCTTTTTGTTTCCAAGAAAATCATGTTTTCCACCCTTGCATTAGTAATTATTTTGGCGAGGCATACGACTAGTAGTCGAGCCTCATGTGCATTGTGTTTACTCGATTCTGGAAGTAAAACCTTCAATTGATTTATTTTGATTATTTTAGGGTTTCTTGGCGATTAAGGCCAATCTGAAGTGAAAACTTTTGAAGTTAAGCCGGTGAGTGTACCACTCCCCTCCATTGCTATTTAACTTGATTTCTGCTCTGCAATCTGTTTATTTGTTCGAGACGAGGGTGTACTTTATCACACTCGTTCTCTAGTCTGCTCATATGCCAATTTACTATGCAAAAATTTGAATCTGTTATCTGTGTCTGCATCTGTTCGGATTTCTGTTCGGATTTCTATGACCTATGAGCTCAATCCTGTGGCTAAGTTATTCGAGTCGGGCCGGCAAGGGCCTGGACGATTAGATAACGAACCACGGTAGTCTGTTCGGGGATTTTGGGTATTGAGACCCTTGATTCCGGGTATACTCGAGTATTACCATTTTGTTCGTTTGAGGTGAGCGGGCCCGGTAAAGGGGTGTTTGGTGGACGGAATTCGGTGTGAAGAGGAGTCTACGGACGTTTTGGTTCTATATACGTTGACGGAGAGTCAACCGGTTTGGATCAAGTACTGCGCTGGAAATTTGGCTCCTGAGAGCCACCCGTATCCTTCTGATTTGAATCATTGGTTCCTTTGCTTTACATCTGACATGTGTATCTGATTTGTTAAATGTGAAATGCCATGATTTTAATGCTATCTGTTTGGTACCTCATTGAGCGCAAGCTCACCCCGTTCTGTCCCTTTTGTTTTCCTTACAGGAAAAATAAATACTTTTGGACTGGATTTGATAATCGGTTGCCGGCTTGAGCTAGTTGAACATATGTTTTGTATAGCTCATGTATTAAAACCCTAAGTGTACTTTTGGGGCGTTTCTCTTTTGATTTGGCAAACCGTGTATATGTATTATCTTTTGAAAGCTTTTGTATGTCATTTTGATTTGTAAACGCTAAAGATCAGATGAAAATGTTTGTTAGCTATTTCGGTTGGGTTCTGACGGGTCGGTTACTATTCATGGCCGGCTCCGGATTTCATCTCATTTTATTTTGGGTTCTTTTACCATTTTGACCTGTTTACGCTCGTTTGTAAGTTCCGGATCGCAATAGATAGCTCTAATCTGATCCGTAGTCCTGGCGAGAGCTGGGCAGGCAGTCCGCTAACCCCTTTGGTTCGCCTTAGGGGAAAGTGGGGCTGTCACAGAGCGCAAGGGGTTGGCAAGAGAGAATGCTCGACTGGAGGTCGATGCTATTCAAGATAGGGCGACCAAGGATAAGCAAGCGGCGCGTATAAAAGAGTTAGAATACGACGTGCTTGAGGCTGAGGATCGAGTGGACGACCTTTGTGCTCAATTAAAGGAGGCACGAGAGCGAGAGCTGAAGCGAGCTCGCAAGGTCCGGGGTCGCGCTGAGGCGATCCTTAATTTGTGTAACGACGGCCTGGAAGAATGTAGTGATGAGGCTTCGTGTGCGGAGGCCGACTTTGGGGAGGAGTCTACCCCATCGCCTGGGTCCCAGACCCCAGCGACTGACTAGGCCCTGACTGTTAGGCCTTTTGGATAGTGGTGGTTTTTGAATGTACATAGGGATAGGGATAGAGCCTTGGCTAACCGTTTTGGATGTAGAGTTAGCTAAGTGTAAATCTCTTTTGGTAGGCCTATCCTTAGGTGGATTTTTTTTTACGTGCTTTGGCCGTACTTGACTGACTGCTTGTATATATGTTTGGCTTGTATATATGTGTGCTTGTGATCTTGTTTGAAATGCATCGCTATGTGTTAAGTGAAAGTTTATTTGTTACTTACATGCTTTGTTACTGCTTTGGTTTAGTAATCTTGCCTAGACCAAGTATACCTTATGGAAGGAACACGAAGTGGTCGGGGACGTGGGCGCGGTATTAGGCAACCCACACCGGTTAGGGAAACTGGGGAAGCTTCTACTGGCCCAATTCCTGAACCCCAAATAGACCCCAATGCTCAAATCGCTGCTGCTATGCAGCAAATGACCAACCTACTTGCACAAGTAGTGCAACAACAGGGCCAAAACCCAAACCCTAACCCTGGAAACCCCGGAAACCCTGGCCATCATAATGAGAGCGAAGATAGAGCACTAGAACGTTTCCAAAAGTTCTCTCCGCCAAAGTTTGTTGGGGGACCCGACCCTGACGTGGCCGAGAAGTGGCTTGAGAAAATGGTTGATATATTCGCGGCCCTACACTACCCGGACGAACGGCAGGTCACTTTTGCCGTGTTTCAACTTGAAGGGGCTGCCCGTTCCTGGTGGAACGTCATCAGGCAGAAATGGGAGCGGGAGCAGACACAGAGGACTTGGGTGAACTTCATCCGAGAATTTAATGCTAAGTTTTTCCCTCCTCTAGTCCAGGAGAGGAAGGAGGACGAGTTTATCCGGCTCCGGCAAGGGGCTCAGACTGTGGCGGAGTACGAGAGCCAGTTTACCCGCCTGTCCAAATTCGCGCCTGAACTAATCATGACCGAGCAACGTCGGGTGAGGCGCTTTATTCAGGGTTTGAACGTTGAAATCCTGAAAGATCTCGCGGCGGCTCAAATCACCACGTTTAGCGAGGCAATGGAAAAAGCCCAGCGGGTTGAGAGTGCACGGTTTCAGGTCCAAAACTTCCAGGCCAAGAAGCGTGGTTTTCCTGAGAGTACATCTGGACAAAGTGAGAAGAGTACTCCCTCGAAGTTTGGACGAGGATCAGGAGGTGGTCGACAATCGGGATCAGGCAGAGGGACTCCGTTCAGGGGCGGCCAAGCTGGGCGAGGACAAAGGGGAAACACCCAGAGTGGCTCGGCTTCGGCACCTCGCGGTCCCTGTGGGCACTGTGGAAAGTTGAACCACACCGAAGACAACTGCTGGAGGAAACAGGGGAAATGTCTGCGGTGTGGAAGTGCGAACCATCAGCTGGCTACATGTCCGGTCCTGAAACAAGACGGAAAGGGAAGTCAGCTACCGCCGAGGACTAATACTGGACCAGCCAAGGGAGACGGATCCAAACCGAAGGTGCCAGCTAGGGTTTATTCCTTAGAGCCCCATCAGGTTCCAGATTCTTCCGAGGTGGTGGAAGGTACGATCCCTATTTTCCACCGCTTTGCCAAAGTTTTAATTGATCCTGGTGCCACTCATTCGTTTGTTAACCCTGATTTCATGTGTGGCATCGATATAAAACCTGCTAGCTTACCATATGCCTTAGAGGTTAGTACACCTACGGGGAATCAACGTTTGGTGACTAGTATGATTTATAAGGATTGCGATGTATGGGTAGGAGAGAGGAGATTTCTAGGAGACCTGATTAGCTTGTCCATTAAGGGGTACGACGTGATTTTGGGTATGGACTGGTTAGCCAAATATAACGCCCAACTGGATTGTAAAACGAAAATAGTTGAATTTCGCATTCCTGGCGAGGCAACCTTAAGGTTAGATATAAGAGGTAGGTTAGCCTCATCTGCTCTCATTTCGGGCATTCGAGTTAGGAAACTGATAAGTAGAGGGGCGCAAGGATATTTGGCCTTTCTAATTAATACCCCTACGGATAAGTTAAAAGTGGAAGACGTGGCCGTAGTGAGGGAATTTCCGGATGTGTTTCCTGATGAGTTAGTGGTCTTACCTCCGGAAAGAGAGATAGAATTCCGAATAGATCTTTTACTTGGAACCGCACCTATCTCGAAAACCCCTTACCGAATGGCGCCTGCAGAACTTAAGGAGCTTAAGTTGCAACTGCAAGACCTTTTGGAGCGGGGATTCATTCACGAGAGTGAGTCTCCTTGGGGAGCTCCGGTCTTATTTGTAAAGAAGAAGGACGGCACGTTGAGGATGTGTATTGACTATAGGGGACTGAACACCGTTACGATCAAGAATAAGTATCCACTGCCCCACATCGACGAGTTGTTTGACCAGCTGCAAGGAGCAGTGGTCTTCTCGAAGTTGGACCTCCGACAGGGGTACTACCAGTTGTTGATCAGGAAGGAGGACATTCCGAAGACTGCTTTCAACTCGAGATACGGGCATTACGAGTTTGCCGTTATGCCCTTTGGACTGACTAATGCTCCCGCCGCCTTCATGGACCTAATGCATAGGGTTTTCAAACCCTATCTAGACCGATTTGTCGTTGTGTTCATTGATGATATTTTGGTCTACTCTAAGACACGCGAGGAGCATGAGGAGCATTTGAGAATGGTATTGCAGACATTGAGGGAACATCAGCTGTATGCCAAGTTTAGTAAATGCGAGTTCTGGTTGGAGAGAGTAGCGTTTCTAGGGCACGTGATCTCCCACGAAGGTATTTCGGTGGATCCAGCGAAGGTTGAGGCCGTGACAAATTGGAAAAGGCCAGAAACTCCCACGGAGATTTGCAGCTTTCTAGGGCTAGCTGGGTACTACCGACGGTTTATTAAAGATTTTTCCAAACTGGCAGGACCTTTAACTGACTTGACAAAAAAGCATGGCCAGTTTATCTGGAACGGCTGATGCGAAACAAGTTTTCAGGAATTAAAGAAAAGATTGACCATGGCTCCAGTACTGGTCTTGCCCAATGGAGTGGACGGGTTTGTAGTATATGCGGATGCGTCGCGAGAAGGACTGGGGTGCGTTTTGATGCAGAACCGGAATGTGATTGCTTTCGCCTCTAGAAAATTGAAGCTTCACGAGCAAAACTACCCGACTCATGATCTAGAATTAGCTGCAGTGGTGTTTGCTCTGAAAAAGTGGAGGCATTACCTATACGGGGTGACCTTTGAAGTGTTTTCGGATCACAAGAGTCTTAGGTACCTCTTCTCCCAGAAGGAACTGAATATGAGACAACGGCGATGGATGGAATTCTTGGAAGATTACGACTGTACGATCAATTACCATCCGGGAAAGGTAAATGTGGTAGCAGATGCCTTGAGTCGTAAGGTGCAAATAGCAGGGCTAATGATTAAGGAGTGGGGTTTGCTAGAATCCGTGTGCAAGTGGAAACCCTGTCTAGGGAGCCATAAGGTGATATTTGGCAATGTTAGGGTTACCTCCACTCTACTGGAACGTATAAAAGAGGCGCAAGGCGAGGATTTGATGGTACAGAAATGGAAAGAGAAAGTAGATAAGGGAGAAACTACGGACTTCAATTTGAGTCCTGAGGGTATTTTGAAGTATCGGAACCGAATAGTGGTACCGAAAGTGGAGTCGTTGAAAGCAGAAATTCTGGAGGAAGCTCATAGATCTAGGTATACAATCCATCCGGGCAGCAGCAAGATGTATCAAGACCTGAAAGGGATTTATTGGTGGGACAATATGAAGAAGGAAATTGCTCAATACGTACAGAAATGTCTCATTTGCCAGCAAGTGAAGGCAGAGCATCAAAAACCATCGGGTCTGTTACAACCCTTGGAGATACCCGAGTGGAAGTGGGAAAACATCACCATGGATTTCGTTTCTGGTTTACCGAGGACGCAAAAAGGACATGATGCCGTTTGGGTGATCGTTGATCGATTAACCAAGTCGGCCCATTTCTTGCCGGTGAACATGAAGTATTCAATGGACAAGTGGGCTCGACTATACATGGATGAGGTGGTAAGACTACACGGTGTACCTGTGAGTATTGTTTCCGATCGGGATCCACGATTTGTATCACGGTTTTGGCAGAAATTTCAAGAAACCCTGGGGACGAAACTCAACTTGAGCACGACCTATCATCCTCAGACGGATGGCCAGTCAGAACGGACGATTCAGACTCTCGAGGACATGCTACGAACGTGCATTCTGGACTTTGGAGGCAATTGGGGTCAGCACATGACCTTAGTCGAATTTGCATATAACAATAGCTTCCATTCGTCAATTCAAATGGCTCCGTATGAAGCTCTCTACGGACGCAAATGCCGCTCACCAATTTACTGGGACGAAGTTGGCGAAAAGAAAGCACTGGACCCGACAACTATTCCGTGGATGGAAGAGGCTCACGAGAAGGTTAAGTTGATACGGCAACGAATCCAAACTGCCCAAAGTCGCCAAAAGAGCTACGCGGATAACCGAAGAAAAGACTTGGAGTTTGAAGTTGGGGACTACGTATTTCTCAAGATCACGCCCATACGAAGTCTTACAACGGGTAAAGGAAAGAAGCTTCAACCACGGTACGTCGGACCCTATAAGATCCTTCAGAGGGTTGGAGCGGTCGCGTATCGATTGGAACTACCGTCTAGCCTCTCTCGAATCCACGATATATTTCATGTCTCAATGTTAAAGAAGTACCATCCTGACCCATCCCATGTGTTGCAACCGGAGGATATTGAAGTAGATGAATCACTGGCCTATGAAGAGAAACCGGTGCAAGTACTCGATCGAAAAGTCAAAGAGCTCCGAAATAAACGGATTCCACTAGTGAAGGTACTATGGAGAAACCACGGAGTTGAGGAAGCCACCTGGGAGATGGAAGAGGAAATGCGAAAGAAATACCCAAACCTTTTCGGGAATTAAGGTGAGAAATTTCGAGGACGAAATTCGTTTAAGGGGGGGAGAGTGTGAGAACCCGTAAAACCCTAATATTTTCCTAGGGTTTATTTTCCCTTAATTGCATGTTTTCTGCATTTTCTGGCTTAGAAATCTTTTCTTAGTGGATTTTATGAGCAATTATAGTTTTAAGCTGTTTTTTCTAGCATTGGAGAATTTTTAGAAAATTAAGAGTGAATAGTGGACGTGGGACCCACTAGTGCGAAAAGTTCGGAAAAATTCGGCCAATAAGGTTAAGTTTCGGATACTGTGAAAATTTTATCGGGTGTTAAGTGATAAGTAGAATGGGTGATGTGATTGATGTGAGAGAGAAAAGAAAGATAGGAAGGCATTTAATAAGGTGACAAGTGTCACCTCCTCATTGGTTGAACCTTAAGAATTACTATTCAATTTCTTGACTTTTTGACCCAAGGTTTAAATATCTCAAAATTCATAAAATTTCCTCATTTTTCTTTCTCTTTGGCCGGCTCTCTCTCACTCTCTTACAAGAAGGAGAACTTCTTCAATCTTCAAGTTTTCTACTAGTAAATCATCTCAATCAAGCCATAAACAAGATTTCACTCCATAAAACCTTATCTTCTAGTGATAGTAAGTTGTTTGGTGAACTTTGTTTGAAGCTCTAAGGTGGCCAACATCTTCCTCTCTCTTGATTTCTTGGTAAGTGTTGCTTGAACCCCTTACTACCTCTAATAATGCTTATTTTGTGCTTAATGGGGGCATGAGTGAAGGAATATGTGATTTACCCCTTGATTTGGCTTGTTTTGGTGAAGTTTTTAATTTATTGGGAATTTTTCTGGTTTAATTGGATTATGATGGTGTGGTTGTTTGTGATGATTGGCAATGGACTATTATGGCTCTAGTGGATGTGAAATGTGGTTATATGCAACTAATTTTGGATTTGGATGGAAAATTGGAAAGTTAGGGTTTGAAAATCCCCAATTCTGTCCGGTTTTAGATCACTAGGTTAGAGGCCGAATTAGACTTTGCTCAAAACATGAAAGTTGTAGGTATTGATGTGATGGAGATGCCTGTAAAATTTCAGGTCATTTGGATTAATGTAGAATGAGTTATGACGAAATTACTGTAGCTGTTCTGCTTTGGACAGAATGCGAAAACTGCGATAGTGATTGGCCATTTTGACTGGTTTTGGTTTGGATTTTGAAGTTGATGTCTTCTGATGAACTGTAGCTGAATGTCTTAGCTAACGTATGCCTTTGGAATTTCGGTATTTGGACTTGTATGGACTGAGATATACCGATTACAGTTTTCTGTGTTTTGCAAACCTGTTTTGGTAATTCTGGTTTAGTATTTTGCAATTTTGACCTAGTTAAGCTAGGAACTAGATTGAGTGCCCTTCTACATTGTTGTAGCCCTGTTTCATAGCTTCGAAATGGTGGGTCTTACACCCCCAACCGATAACCGTAGTGAAATTGACGCCATTACCGCATTCTAAGCTCAAACACGGTTTTTCTATCGAGGCTTAAGTTAAGGCCATATATTAATTTCTGGTTTGCTATCATGCCTACTTATGCATGTGAAACCCTATTGGGGTTGTGTTTAGCATTGTTTGATGACTCGTTCTCGAGTCTCATTGCATTTGTTGTGTGATTCTAGGGCGTGACGGTAGCTCACGGCGTCTTGGTGATCACGGTGTATGAAACACCATTTTCTCACTTGGTGAGTATACCACTCACTTGATGGATTACTATGTGGCTTTGTTAAATGTTATGTGATGCCTTAATGGCCTACTTGGATATTGAAATTGATCAAGGTGAGGGTGTACTTGACCGCCCTCACCTCTTTTGTTATTGTCACTGATTGGTTACCGTTTTATTGCATTACTGGACTTGATATATTGGTTGGTAAATTCCATTTCATGGAAACCGAATTGATGTCGTTTGGACGATGTCCAACGGCCATACTGCATTACTGAGCTCAACTCCGTTTGGTAGTCAATTGGATCGAGCCGGCGAGGGCTTGGTCGTGAAGATTGAATTGCCACGGGGACTGTACTGGGGAACCTTGTGGTATGAGACCCTTGGTTCCGGTAAACTCGAGTATTACCAAAAGCTACTGAAATGGAGTGCGGGCCCGGTTGGGGTATGTTGGGTGGAAGGAATGGAAGTAAAGAGTTGTCTACGGTTTGGTATTTTAACATTGACGGAGAGTCAATGAGATTGGTTCAAGATTGCAAGTGTGGAAATGGGCTCTTGAGAGCCGACCGTATCCTTTTACCATTTTGCTTCATTGCTTATTTGTGCACTTTAAATGAAGGTTCAGTCTTATATGACTTTGATTGCTTATTGGGTGGTATACCACTGGGCCTTGGCTCATTCCGTGTTATTTGTTTTCCTTACAGGAATATAAATGCTTTTGAAAATGGACTGGATAGTCAATTGCCATACTGAGCTTGTACATGTCTTTTGTATCGCTCTCGAAGTGAAACCCTAATGTAACGGGTTCATTTCCTTTTGATAGGCAAATCGAATGTGTACTCCTTAATGAATGGTTGGCATGCCATTATGGATGTAAATGATGATTTCCATTGTATATATATGTTTATATGTTGAATTGATGTTTGGATGAACTTCGGAGCGAATCGGCTTTCAAACGGCAAAAGAGAAAAAATTTGGCAAAAGCTCACTGGCCTGAATCCGGCCAGGAATCCGGCCAGAAACTGGCCGGATTGAAGGCCGGATTGCCTGAGAAAAATTGGAAACCCGGCCAGTTGCTCACTGGCCGGTATCCGGCCAGACAATCCGGCCGGAATCTTGGCCGGATTGCCGGCCGGATTGGGTGGAACTTTTGAAAAAAATCGAGTTGCTCACTGGACAGTATCCGGCCAAGAATCCGGCCGCTAATCCGGCCGGATTCTGGCGTGTCCAGCACTATTCATTTCGGTTTTAAATTTTCATTTTTTTTATTTTGTGTTTTCTGACTTGTTTGCGCGCAATGGTATGTTCCGGAACGTTATAGAACGACGTTAACTGTACCGTAGTCCTGGCGAGAGCTGGGCAGGCAGTCCGCTAACCCCTTTGGTTCGCCTTAGGGGAAGGTGGGGCTGTCACAAAGTGGCATTCCCTTTCTATGGTTTATGCGTGATGTCAATTTATTAAAGCAGTAAAATGTGCAATTTGAAATGAAACATGACCTAAGGGGCCCTTTATTTGCCAGGGTAGGCCTAAGATGATATGCAATTATTAATCTATGAACAAAATATACCAAAATTTCTTAAACGTGCAATAGCCTACCTACAAGGGCAGGTCCTAAAAGAAGATCATGCCAGACCTCTTATTCCTAAGGTTTGTGAATGCAAAAGACAAGAAGACAAAGAAACGTTAGTTCAACACATAATCACATAACACATTGGGCAATTAAAAGTAAAAAGATAAATAAGGGAAAGAGGGGTGGGATCCCTCCCCTCGTGCCTAGTGTCCCTAATCAGGTAGGTCGACTTATCCTAGGCACTTCTAATATGGATGCATGAGGTTTGGTTCACTAATGCATCTAGACAGGCTTCGGCTCCCAAGCCTTCAGACCTAAAGGCGAAGGGTCATCACTCCCAAGGCCTTTGGTCGGTGGCTCGAGTGATCCCTTAGGTAGCGCAATGGGCGCAGGGCACACCATCCGCCTACCCAAGGCAATCGATCATAATCCTACAAGGAGGTGTGGGAAACGCCCACGAAAAAGAAAAAAATGGGGTAAATAAGACTATGCATGCACGTATGAAGTGCTTTCTTAGTAAGGGGAGGGATTGTACCAATAGATGCGGACGGAGGTTCTAGGGTGACTACCCCCCATTCCAAAATACAATCGCAAAACAAGTAAAAGTAAGTAAATAAATAAATGATACATCCATTCATCACATACATAGTGTGCGAAGAACGATTAGGCACGTGGTGGATGCAAAATCCCTAAAAAGAGAAAAAGGGCAAAAAGGGAAAGAGGAATGCAATCCTAAACATCCAAATGTAATAGATAAGAAGGTTAAAAGAAGAAAACAATCGACTAAATCAAATGCTCGGACTCTCTAAGTCCCCAGTGGAGTCGCCAGCTGTCGCGCCCCATTTTTTACAAGAAAAATAAATAAATGGTTTAAAAAATGAATTTTTGATTTGAAAGAAAATGAAAAACATGGGTTTAAATGGGACTTGAAAATGCGACCATTTGACCCAAAATGTAGTTTAAAAAGGGTTTTTGAAATAAAAATCGGAGTCGCCACTTGGTTTGGAGTTAAGGTGTACCATGTGAGAACCCGCATTTTTTCCCATTTTCTCGGTTTTATTATTTTTCGTGGCTTGTTTTCTGCATTTTCGTGATTAGGAAAAATTTTTAGATACTTTTAAGGAGCAGATATAATTTTTAGATGATTTTTCTAGTATCGAATAGGTTTTGAGACATTAAGAGCGTATACCGGACGTGGGACCCACTAGTGCAAAAAGTTCGGAAACATTCGGTCAACTAGGTTAAGTTTTGAATACTGGAATTAATTTACCGGGTGTTAAGAGATAAGTAGAGGGTGCTAAGTGGATTGATATAAGAGAGACAAGGTAGGTGAGCATTTAATAAAAGGTGACAAGTGTCACCATTTGAGTGGTCCAACCTTAAGACCACTATTCATGGTCTTACCATTTGACTTAAATAAACCAAAAATGACCCAAAAATCATCAAAAAAATCCTCCATGGTGGCCGGCCCTCTCTTGCTCTCTTTCTCTCTCTCTTACTCCAAGCACAAGGAAGAAAACACTTCAATCTTGTTCCAAATCATCAAAACGAACCATCCAACTTTGATTTTGCTCCATAAAACCACTTAAGGAAGTGTTGGTGAGTTGTTGTGTGAAGTTTTTTGGAAAGTTAAGGTGACCAATAGCTCTCTCTCTCTTGTTTTTAAGGTAAGTTGTGAAGAACCACCCTCCTCCTTTAATTGATGCTTAAATCATGCTTAGTGGTAGTATGAGATGCAAGTTTATGGATTAATTCTTGATTTGTGGTTGAAATGATGGAATTTTATTATTTTTGGAGATTTTCTGTTTTCATATAAGCATGATTGTGTGGCTATCTATGATGATTGGAAATGGTATATAATGACTCTAGGAGGTGGAAAAAGTGATTAATTGCAACCAATTGCTGGTTTGGAAGAAATTTCAGAAAATTAGGGTTCTCGAGGGAGCATTCTGCCCGAATTTTTATCTCCTAGTTAGAGGCCGAATTGGCCTTGTCTTAAAACATGAAAGTTGTAGGGAATGACATTTTAGAGGTGCCTACAAAATTTCAGGTCAATCGGAGTAGTGTAGAATGCGAAAAGTCGAAATTACTATTGCTGTTCTGGTTTTACCCGAATGTAAGAACTGCGCCTGTAATTGGTTGTTTTGGATGGAATTGCTTCCGAATTGGTTGTGTAGGTCTTCTGATGAAATTTATCCCTATTTCTTAGGTTTCAGCAGGCTTTGGAATTTCTGGATTTGAACTTTGAGAGCCTGAGTTATGATGTTTCCGCTAGAATGCATTTTGGTGAATCTGTTTTACGTTTTTGATGTAGTATCTTGCATTTTTGACCTGTTTGCACTCAAAACTGGGTTGAGTGACCTTCTGTGATGTTGTAGCCCTGTCTTTTAGCTTCGAATCGGTGGGTCGTACACCTTCATCCGATAATCATAGTGCCTTTGGCACCATTACCGCAAAATGAGGACAAAAACTATTTTTTTTTCAGGGCCAAAGCTAATCGCATTTCCGAATTTTCTGGTTTCCTCTATTGTTTGTGTATGCTTAGGGAACCTTATTTTGGTAGTATGTAGAATTGGTTTATGACTTATAATCGAGTCTTCTTGTATTTATTTGACTAGTTTAGGGCTTGACTTTCATATCCGGTCATTTCCTAGCTAAATTTTGTACTTGAATGCCATTAAGCCTAGTGAACGGCTTTTGGGAATGAGATTATTTTATACGAGATGTTGGGACTGATTTGAGGACATAATGAAGCCATGATGGCTGGAAAATAGGTAAAAACAAGGGATATGCTGCCAAAATTTTTCTTGAAGGCTAGTTGGATTTACTTGTGATTTGAACGAAGGGCTTTTGGGTTGTTTGAGCCTAGGTCTTCATGTTACCTTTTCGTTACCAAAAATCATGTTTTGCACCCTTGCTTTAGTAATTATTTGGCGAGGCATACGACTGGTAGTCGAGCCTCACATGTGCATTCTGTATACTCGATTTTGAAAGTGGAACCTTCAATTGTTTTCCTTGGATTATTTTAGGGTTTCTTGGTGATTAAAGCTCTCTTTTGGGAGGTATCTGCACTGACCTTGGTGAGTACTACTCACTTGTATGTTACTATATGGCTTTGAATGTAAATTGCTTGAAGTGAATTGAATGTGACTTGATTGAAGTGAAAGTGTACTTTATCACTCTCACTTATATGCCTTATATCATTGTTGTCATGTTATTGGAATGTTACATGAAATGTTACATGAAATGAAATGAAAGTGAATTGATTGGACGAGTATCCAACGACTACAAATGTTATCATTGAGTTCAACCCCATTGGTAGTTGATTGAATCGAGCCGACGAGGGCTTGGTCGTGCCAATTAATGAACCTTGGGTAAAGTTATATGGAATCTTGTAGTATGCGAGACTCTCGATTCCGGTATACTCGAGTAATACCAAAGTGCAAGTGTTTGGATTTTGGGCCCGGTAGGGGTATGTTAGGTGGAAGGAGTGGGAGTAAAGTGGAGTCTACGGTTGGTTACTTTTGAACATTGACGGAGAATCAATGACGTCCGATCAAGAAATGCAAACGAGGAAAGGGCTCTTGAGAGCCATCCGTATCCTTTTATCACCATATTTGATGTGTACCTTTGCTTATTTTACTATATTGAATGAAAGCTTGATGCTTATATGCACTTGGTTGCGTAAGTGATAGTATCTCACTGGGCAATTAGCTCACACCGTTCCTTTTGTTTTCCTTACAGGAATATGACTCTTTTGGAATGAATCTTGATAGATGGTTGCCGAATGAACTAGATGTATATCTCTTTTGTATTGTATATGAAGTGAAACCCTAAATGTATTTTTAGGGCCGTTTCACTTTCAATTTGGCAAACCGTGTATATATTAACTTTTGAAAACTTTTGTATGTCACTTTGGATTGCAATTGCTAAAGTTCAAGATGTGAATGTTTGCTTGCTATTTGGTTGGATTCTGACGGGTCGGTTACTATTCATGACCGACTCCGGATTTCATTTTTTTTTATTTTGGGTTATTTTGCCCTTTTGCCTTGTTTACGCGCGTTATAAGTTCCGGAACGCAATAGATCGCTCTAAACTGCACCGTTAGTCCTGGCGAGAGTTGGGCAGGCAGTCCGCTAACCCCTTTGGTTCGCCTTAGGGGAAGGTGGGGCTGTCACATACCAAGTCACCTAAAAATGAATTTTTGGAGGAAAGGTAGAAAGAAACCCCTTTTAAACGACTCCTAGTCTACGTAAACCAATGAAAAAGGTTCGGGAGTCACATTTGACGAAGGGGAAGGCAAGGATAAAAATCCAAGGCACCCATTCGACCTAGCCAAGGCTAGTTGCGTGATTTAGTCAAAGATTTTCCTGTTTTAACCAAAGAATTTATCACATTTGGATGTACTATATGAATGCAAACTCTAGACCTAGGGGGGAATCGGGGGTAAGATTTCTCTTCAAAGCTTGAATGGTGCCAATCACATTAATTGTGATGCCCAAATAACGACTCTTTGGAGAGGTCACGAAAAATGCAAAATATGAGACTCCAAGAAGAGGAAAAGGATAAAATAATTATAAAAATATACATGTCTTAAAGGAATGCATCATGTCGGGTACGAGGGACTAATGTTCGTGACTCAATTTTCCTTTTAATAAAGGGAATACGAGCGTGCTAAGGCTAGAAAGCCAAACTCGTCCATATCCCATATCCAAGGGGCTCCTAATCTAATCAAGCAAATGCACTACCCTAATCCTATTTCTAGAATCAAATGCAATTATAATGTCATGTATCATGCATAGGGGTATATATATGTATAGGAAAATTAGGGATAAGGGTTATACGTATAAGGGGAATATCATACAAAATGATAAAAGGGCCTAAAAAGTGAAAATATGCATGAGATGGAGTGATTTCATCATGCAATCATGATCTAATCGCGCGAGGGGCTCCTAAGGGTCTAGCATTGGACTAGCCCATATCTACGCTCTCTCACAAGCATTGGACTTGCAAGAGCTCGAGGGGACAACCATGACTAGCATTGGACTAGCCACGGTTTCGTGCATTTGTATCCATCATACACACATATATAAGTAATGTGCATAATTAAAGCAAGTAGACATGTGAGCACGTAATTCACATAACACATAACACATAAGCGTGCATATCTAAATGCCAAATCCCTAAGAAAGCGGTAACACATAGCACATAGGCATGCAACACACATAAGGCAATTAAGGCCCTAACTATTACATTTTTAGAGGGGAAGGCCTACTACAATCTAAAAGGGGAAATGGAATGAAATAAATAGTTAAAATAAATCTAACTATTACAATTGTGGCATTCAATTGCCTTCCCAAATGATCAAAAATTGAACTAAAATTAAAGCGAAATTAAAGAACTAGAGAGATAAATAAAGTGAAAATGAAATGAGACACTTAAAGTCATGCAATTGCACACATAAGGCACATATACGCACGTAGGGTCAAATAAGATCAAAAAATAAAGGATAGAGTGTACCTCCCTCGAGTTGGAGCTCTAATGGAGTGAAATGACTTATTTACCCTCCAAAAATAAAGAAAAGGTCAAGGCACCAATTTAATTTGAAACAATTAAAGAAAATATTCAAACACAAACTCTCTTGATCATAAAGCTCTTAAAATCATGAATCAAGTGCAATTTAAACAAAACATGGTAGTTAATTGAAGCAAACAAGCAATGACAAGTTGTAAAATTAGAGTTGCCAAGGACCAAATTGAGGAAATCATTCAATTGGTTGGTTCATAATAGAACAAGGGGAGACTTGGGGGGTTAAAGTGCAATTGTCGAAAGTTTTCCATGCAAACTCATGCAAAGCTACAAAGCTTATGTTTCTGCAACTCAAACCTGCTGCCATTTCATTTCAAATGAGGATTCCAGACAAACTTTGATTCAAAGCTTTTCAACCAAAAATCATAACTTCAAGCCAAGCAACGAAACACATGACTTCCGCATACAAACAAGCTAAAACTTAGAAAGACATCATGCAGATTTGGTGCAAACTATGAAGGAAACAAGTCTGCAATTTATTTCCCTATGCTATTCAATTTCAGCAACCGAAAGCTGCTCATGGTTCGTGAGGTAAGAGAACAATATCATACCAAGGCATCAACCCAATTACCTAGTTTTTGGTGAGCATGCACTTCTGGAACAAGGAGAGACAAATAATTCACAAAGGAATAAATAACAATTCAGCAAAATGCAGACCAATTCACTTCAGTCTTGCTGCAACTTACTCATGAAGCATGCTCATACAATCAACTTAAATCCAACCTATCAAGTGTAATAATTTTCCACCCACTGACGCCATTACCTTAGGATATATCCCAACAGATTTGAAGGTGCACAAAATGCAGCAAAGATGCATAAGGAAAGAAACTAAAAGAAAACACAGACTTTGCGCAACTTCCTTTCTACAATTTCAGCACACACACGACACATTTATAAACTCCAATGGAGCATGCAGAAACCTCAAACTAATGCCCCAAAACCCAAACTGACTCACTTAGGATCAAACAGCCGAAAACAGGATACAAAAAAACATGGCTCCAGTAGCTACTTTCCACAGACGAATTGTTTTATTCATCTCATATCAGAAACACACGTTGACTAAAGTGCTAAACCTGATGAACTAGGCTTTCTAGAGCAGATCATACATAACAAAGACAACACAAGACAGTTTTGTCGACATCAGGGAAAAAAAAAATGCTTCCGCGAACCAGAAGGAAAAATGAAAGAATTGCTGCAACAATCTAAAAGCTCCAAACTTGTTGCAGCTTTTTCGCAATCCATACTTCACGGATTCACCAGAAAAGAAAGGGAAAACTCTAAAAAAAATGACTCTTAAACACATCATCAGGATTCAATACTAAGCATGCAAACAAGAGTAAAACCTGAGTGGGATGAAAAAGCTAGCAAAAAACCAGATTTGTTCATTAAACCTTACAAATTTCTGGTTTTTCAAATCTGCGGCATATCAGATCAAACAAACAACTTGGAGCAAAAATTTTCACCAAAACATTGACCATTAGATTTTATTTCCTAAGGACAAGATTAAACAACAGATTTTTAACAAAAAATCAACCCATTCGGCTGCCATAAGAATCAAAACAGCAAAGCATGTTCATAACAAAAAGTAGTAAGATCTTTGGCATATTCATAGAAGATCTAGGCTTGTATGAGAAGTAGAAGGCAAAAGAGATTACCTTTGACGTCTTGCGGAGTCTACTGAACAGGTAGTTGGTTCACAAGATTGCGTCCAGATGCAGATTTCAAAGTGACGGATTTTTGGTGAAGATCGTCTAAGGGCTCTTCTGCTGCCTTTTTCCGGCTGCCACTCTCTTTCTCAAGCCCGTCAACCCCAGCTCCCTCTCTCGGTTGTTTCCCTTTTGCCCAGATTTTCCCCTGTGAGCTTTTCCTTTTTCTTCTCCAAAGCTGCTTCTTTCTTTCCTCTCCAAGCTCAGCCGCCTCCTCCTCCCTCGGCTATCCTCTACCCAGCCGCCACTCCTTGCTTTTCCTAGCCTTTTTCCGTAGCCTCCACCGCAAGCTCTCTGTTTTTCGTTGCTCTGCCGAAGCCTTTCTCCACTGCCCCTTAGACCGAAACTCCCTGTTTTCTCCTTCTCCAACTCACGGCCGAAACCCTCTGTTGTGTTTTCTCTCTTTCTAATCCCAGTCTGCCGCCCCCTTTTCTTTCTTTTCTGCCCAAGCCTCCCTCCGTAGCTCTTTTCCCATTTCTTTCTTTTGTTCCTCGCCTTTCACCCTCTGTTTTTTCGTTCTTTCTTTTTCCTCCTTAGTCCTCAACTGAGAGCTTCCCCTTTCTAATTGTTCCCCCCCTTTTGGCTTGCGGCTGTTTTCATCTTTAAAGGCACCCAAAAAACTAAACCTAATATGAAAGGCCAAGATTTTAAACCCCAAAGTAGGCTTATGTGTCTTATTCTTGTCCCTTTGATTGACTTTTTCTTTTTTCTCTTTTCTTCTTTTTTTTCTTTTTTTCCGAAAATTTTAGTGCAAAAAACTCTTAATTCAATTAAAGCAAGACAAGAGACACGGATAAAAAATAAAATAAAAACCTAGAATCGAAACAAACAAAAATAAAAATTAAATGATTAAATGATTAAAGTTTAATTAGATGATAAAATGACTTAAGAATAAAAGACTAAAAGTAAATGAAATTAATCAAAAATAAAAATAATAGTAAACAAAAATACCTTAAAAATTTGGTGTCTACATTTTCTTCAATTCTCGAAAACTAGTTTTACATCTAGTATCCCAAACAAAGTTGCCATGCTTCTTTGTCAGATCGGTTAAAGGACTGACAAGTTTTGAGAAATTCTTAATGAACCGAATATAATACCCTGCAAAACCTAGGAAGCTATGAATCTCAGTAGGGTTTTCCGGCCGTTTCCAATCAGCAACGGCTTCTACTTTGGTCGAATCTACTGCAATGTCATCTTTCGAAATTATATGCCCTAGAAAATAAATTTTCTCTAACCAAAACTCACATTTGCTAAATTTAGCATATAATTGGTGTTCTCTCAAAGTCTGCAATACAATCTTCAAATGCTGCTCATGCTCTTCCTGAGTTTTAGAATAAATGAGAATGTTATCAATAAATATGACTACAAACCGATTCAAGTAGGGTTTGAAAATCCAATACATCAAATCCATAAATGTAGGGGCATTGGTTAATCCAAAGGGCATGACTGCAAACTCGAAATGTCCATATCTAGAATTGAAGGTGGTTTTTGGTATATCCTCTTTCTTAATTCGCAATTGATAATACCTCTGTCGGAAGTCTAACTTTGAAAACATCGCCGCTCCTTGCAATTGGTCAAATAATTCATCAATATATGGTAGAGGGTATTTATTCTTAATTGTTACATCATTCAAACCCCGGTAGTCTATACACAGCATTAAACTTCTGTTTTTCTTCTTAACAAAGAGTACCGGAACTCCCTATTAAGATCCGTTTTCCCGAATAAACCCTCGCTCCAATAAATCTTGCAACTGCAACTTCAATTCTTTAAGTTTAACATGTGCCATCCGATATGGAGTTTTAGAGATAGGTACTGTTCCAGGTAACAAGTCAATCTTAAATTCTATCTCTCTTTCCGAAGGCAAAGTCACTAACTCATCAGGAAAAATATCTGGGTATTCCTTTACTACTAGTACATCTTTTATCTTCAACTTATTTGTTGGAATATTTATTAGAAAAGCTAGGTAACCTCGCGCCCCTTTTCTCAACAATTTCCTGACCCGAATACCCGAAATGAGTGCAGATGAGGGTAATCTATCTTTCACATCTAGCCTTAAGGTTGCCTCCCCAAGTATGCGAAATTCTACTACTTTCCTCTTGTAATCTAGTTGGGCATCATATTGAGCTAACAAATCCATATCTAAGATGACATCATACCCCTTAATGGCTAAACTTATTAGATCCCCCAATAATTTTCTCTCTCCAACCCAAATTTCGCAGTTCTTATAAACCATACTAGTAATCAAACGTTGGTCACCCGTAGGCGTCCTAACTTCCAAATCATATGGTAATCTAGCAGGTTTCACATCAATTTCACACATAAAATTATGGTTGACAAAGGAATGGGTAGCACCAGGATCTATTAAAATCTTAGCTAAACGGTGGAATACAGGGATCGTACCTTCTACAATTTCGGATGAATCAAGGACCTGATGTTGCTCTATTGCATACACTCGACCTGGCACTTTCGATCTATTTCCTTCCACCCTTGCCTGCCCAGGGTTTATCTTATTCGGCGGCTAGGTCCCACTCCCTTCTCGAGGTGGAACCGGACAGTTGGCGATTTGATGATCGGCACTTCCACAGTACAAACATTTTCTCTCCTTTTGCCAACAACTTTCCTCCATATGGTTCGGCTTCCCACAATATGCGTAGAAGACTCGGGAAGCTGATGCTGATCCTCCTTGTGAGGCACCTCTTTGTTATCCTCTCCTGTCTTGACCTCCTCTTGATGGGGCTACTCTTGGTGTCCCAGAAAGTCTTTCTCCGACAGTCTCTCTTCCAAACTTAGGAGGTATATTCTTATCGGTTTGTCCAAAGTCGCTACTAGGCACATCCCGTTTCTTTGCTTGAAAAGTTCTAACTTGTAGTCTCGCACTTTCAACCCTCTAGGTTTTCTCCACAAAGCACCTTATTCACCTTTGCTCTGTCACTATTAGCACAGGGGCAAACTTAGATAGTCGGGTGAATTGAGTTTCATACTCAGCAATGGTTTGGGTGCCTTGATGAAGTCTAATAAATTCATCCTTCCTTTTCTCCTACATCAAAGGTGAAAAGTATTTTGCGTTAAACTCTCTCATGAAATTTACCTAAGTTCTTGGGGTTTGTTCTCTTTCCCATTTAGTTCGTATCACGTTCCACCAAGAACAGGCTGCTCCCTCTAATTAGAAGACAGCGAAGGTCACCTGCCTATCCTCAATATAATGCAATGCTGCAAAAGTATTAATCATTTTTTCAGCCACCTCTCAGTCATATCAGGATCAGGTCCTACAAGAAATTTTGGTGGGAAGAATTTTTGAAATCATTCGAGGGCTCTATCTTCCCTTTCCACATGATTCCCAGGGTTTCCAAGTTGGTTAACAGGGTTTTGGCCCTGACGATCCATTATTTGGGCTAAAAGATCTGTCATACCCTGTATGGCTGTGGCTACTTGTGCATTGGGATCGACACTTGGCTCGCAATTCTGTTCAGCTGTTGGCTCGCGATTACCCCCTTCATCGAAGGGTTGCCTGGGTCCACACATTGGTCTTGTCCACTACGTCTACCCTCCATCGATTTTTAACAAATTTATGGTCGTAATACATATGTAAAAATTAAAAATTCATTGATACATGGGTAAAGCATAAGGATGTAAATAAGGCAAAAGTCAAGTACATTTAACACAACCCTTTCATACATATTACATAGTAAAGGTCAGACACAAGCAAAAATAATCCCAATACACAAGTAGCAGGATCATGTCAAAAGTACAGTAAACAAAAACTATACCAAAAGTACAAAAACATCCAACTAGGGGCATTCCTAACTACCTCTCACATAGGGTCAAAACATGGCTCATACGAGCTCTAACCTAGTTCCCAACAGAGCTAGTAGATGTTTCCTTTCTAGAGCCATAGCCTACGTCAACCAAATTTGTGAGGACCCGAAAAAAAAAATTTCTTGTTTTTATCGTACATTACTGGCTTATTTAAATATTTATTCACCCATTTTTTTTGAATAATTTATTTCAACCATTTTAAACCCATTTACATGAAACAATGTTTCACTTGCATTTTTAAAATGTCCCGTTAGTAAATTTAATTTTTCTGAGGCTCGTTTAGTAAGGAATAATAAGTACACATTTTTTGAGGCAAAATTCGATCCGAGAGTGCAATAATCTTGGAGATTTGAGGACTCATGTTTATTCTTAAAATAGTTCTTTTTATAATTATTTACCTTAGAGTTAGTTAATTATATCACCGTTACATAAATTTCTTGTAAGTTTCACTTTATTGCGCGCGAATCGGAAGTTCACATAAATCGAGCCGGAATCGGTAATTGGAGATTTAAGAAACTTATACTAGATTACTAAGAGTGAATAATTATAGTGTTAAAGGAATCACATTAGAGGTTTAGTGCACAAGTGAAACAAACCCGAGAGAAAACGGACATGAAACGCGCGCGCACGAGCACTATTCTCAGTTGACTTTTGTAGAAATTTGGTCACAAAACCCTCAAACTTCTTCAAGAAGTTTCACCACACAACAAACCTCTCTTTTCTCTCTCATCTTGGCCGGCCAACCTTCAAGGGAAGAAGAAGGGAAAAGCTTCACTCAATCTTGCAAATTCTTGTTCCAAATCCTCCACAAATCATTGCACAACTTCCATATAACTTGGAGAGCAACTTAAGCTTGGTCAAAGGCTCCTTCTTGCGATTTTTCTTTGAGCTTTGGTGACTAAAATTTCTGGTTTTTCAAGAGCTCAAGAGGTAGCTTTCATCTCCATGAATTCTTCCATTTTTTCTTCAAAGTTGGAGCTTGATTGCAAGGGTTTACTACCCTAAGCATGGATTAGGCTAGTGGACTTGAGGAGTTTACTTTCTTGCTTTAAATGTTAGGCTAGCGGTCTAAATGAATGTAACTTCTTTATTGATAAATACATGATTGTGAGTGAGAAATACTTGTTAATTGTTCAGGCGCTCAAGGAGATTTCGACAGGAATCTCGGTGTGGACACTTAAAGATTTGTTTGCTCACTTATTTTGAATCGGTGAGTGTCAAGTGCATGATTCGTTGTGTTTACTTGATTGATCTTACTTGTATACGTGAACATAACTTGTTGAGGCGAGTGTGTACTTTATTGCACTCGTTCTCCTTTATTTGACTTATACGTGTATTATACGTGAACATGACTTGTATGTCGATCGGAGTGAATCTCGTCGACTATTATGTGTACTCATGGGAGACGCCCAAATCTCATTGGCCCATCTTGCGACTCAAGCGGGCATGGACTTGGTCAAGAAGCTTGATGAACCATGAGAATATTACAAAATAAAACTTGATCTTTTGAGATCTTGTTCGGCATACTGGTGGAGTATCGTCCTTTTCGTGTGTGTTCTTAAAGACAAAACTTGATCATTTGAGATCGTGTTCGGCATACTCGTGTAGTATCGCTCTTTTCGTGCGTGTTTGGTTACGGATCCAAGAGGGTGGAATGGTGGATGAAGGAAGTAGTAAGTGAAATTTCTACGGACTTAATACCTACTCGGATGACGGAGTATCATCATGAGGGGGTATCGGATCGAGCCTTGGCGAAGCAAGTGAAAATTAGCTCTTGAGAGCTCCCGTATCCTTAACAAGTGTGTTATATTATAAATTGTGAATTACTTGAACTTTCTGGCTTTAATTCTTGTACATATGTTATTGTTACTTGTTACTTGAACTATGTGTTCACATGTGCATGTTTTTTTTTCTTGGCCTTACGAGCATCCACTCACCCCGTTAGATTTGTTTTCCTTAACAGGAGCTGAAATGAAAGAATTTTAGAGAAGCCTACTTGATGGCTCTTTTGACAAGAATTTTGGGAATGCACTTGATTAGACATTTTATGGAAGTTGTCTATGTTGGGAAAGTGGATGTATTTTGAAACTTGTAATGTAAGATTGAATATCTATGTATGGAAGTGACTTCTTTTCTTACATCGTCTGGCATTAATAGTTATTATTGTATTAAGCTTGAACGGGAATCGTACCGAGTCCTGGTGAGAGCTGGGCATGCGTTCCGCGGAAACCCTTGGGTTCGCCCTTGGGAGAAGTGGGGGCGTCATAGTTGGTATCAGAGCCTAGGTTTCAGATCTTTGTAGTGTATCTTAGGCTAAAAGTTTAGGATACCGGACCATAGGATTCACTTGACTATTAACCTATTGTATTCTGATGGTTAAAGAGAATTAGTACTTGAGAGTTTCTTAAATGGCATTTGGTGGCAAAGAGCCTAGGTTAGAGATTTATTTGGGGAGATATTGATGCGAGACACGGAAGCTACTTCGGATCTAGAGGAACACGATGAAGATTTGACGGAGTTGAACCCGAACTTGGACCACTCAAGAACAGATTTAACGGTAGAGGACGCCACAATCAAGTATGTGTGCTTGATTGATAAGTCAAGAATAGCCTAGGATCAACTCTAGGATGTTCAACTTAGCTTTTACAAGCTAAGGGAATTTGCCACAAGGAATGGACGAAATTCTGGAAATTTTATTCAATACTCTCAAAAACTGAATGTAACATGCGGCTTGAGGCTATTAATAGCCGTGACTAAGACCTAATAAAATGGAAAAATAACAAGGAAAGTTCGGCCAGCCCCTTGGGCCTTCACTTGACCGAAAGCTAGCCCAACTAACGGCTCAGCGAGGGTACTTAACTGCGGCTCAGCCCGCCGTTTGGAGCTTGAACACTCGCATCTTCAATTGTAAGCAGCATTTTAGTATTAGTGCAAGGATGTTCCAACTCAATTCCTTCAATGCCCGGTTTCTCTTGGGTTTGGATGGCACATACCAAGGCTTGGAGGGACTCCTTGAATCTCTTAGCTCGTGCTCGTGTCACTGGGCCTTGGGGCACCTTCACAGGGTCTACTTGTACACTTTGGGCCTCGTGCTCAACCGCATCATTCCCCTCCTCTTGAAAAGGATTTGCCCTCAAATCGTACTCGTCCCCTGCAATAAATGGACTTAGATCAGCAACATTGAATGTAGCACTAACAGTATACTCACCAGACAGATCTAAGCGGTATGCATTGTCGTTGATGCGCTCAAAAACTTGAAAAGGCCCATCTCCTCTTGGTGACAGCTTGCTTTGCCGTTGTTTTGGAAACCTCTCCTTGCGCAAATGTAACCAGACCCAATCACCTGGTTCAAAGACAAGTTTACGCCTGTGCTTATTAGCTTGTTGGACATATTGGGCCGTCCTCCTCTCGATGTTGGTACGAACCTTGTCATGTAATGATCTCATGAACTCAGCTTTCTTCTTGCCATCTAAGTTCATATGCTCAGAAGAAGGTAATGGCAACAAATCTAAGGGAGTTAAGGGGTTCAAACCATACACAACTTCAAAAGGCGAGAATTGTGTAGCACTATACACAACCCTATTGTATGCAAACTCAACATGAGGTAGACACTCCTCCCATGACTTGATATTTTTCTTTATGATTGCACGTAGGAGTGTGGATAAAGTCCTATTGACTACCTCAGTTTGTCCGTCCGTTTGAGGATGACTAGAGGTAGAGAACAATAGTTTGGTTCCCAACCGATCCCATAAAGATTTCCAGAAATAGCTCAAAAACTTGACATCTCTATCGGATACTATTGTCCTAGGTATGCCATGCAAACGAACAACCTCTTTAAAGAATAAATCAGCAATGTGTAAAGCATCATCCGTCTTATGACATGCAATAAAGTGAGCCATTTTGGAGAACCTATCTACCACAACAAATATAGAGTCATGGCCACGCTTTGAACGAGGTAAACCAAGCACGAAATCCATGGAGATGTCAACCCAAGGTTGGTGAGGTATGGGTAAAGGAGTATACAAACCGTTTGGGTTGACCCGAGACTTAGCTTTGTGGCACACACCACATCTTTCAACAATCCTCTCCACGTTCTTGCGCATGCGAGGCCAATGGAAGTGTTCTTGCAATACAGCTAATGTCTTGGTGACACCAAAGTGTCCCATTAGTCCACCACTATGTGACTCCTGAATAAGTAAGTCACGTATGGACCCTCGAGGAATGCACAGCTTGGTAAGATAAAATAAGAACCCATCATGTACAAAGAACTTTTCAAAGTCAGATTTTCCCCAATTCGCATAAGCGTTGGCAAAATCCAAGTCATCCTTATACAACTCCTTCATGAGTTCAAAGCCTAGGAGTTTAGCATCTAAGGCAGTGAGCAAAATGTGTCTCCGAGATAAAGCGTCAGCTACTACATTAGACTTACCTGTTTTGTATTTGATGACGTATGGAAAAGACTCGATGAAGGCTACCCATCGGGCATGCCGTTTGCTCAGCTTTTGTTGTCCTTTTAGGTGCTTGAGAGACTCATGGTCAGTTTTGATGACGAATTCCTGGGCACGTAGGTAGTGTTGCCATGTCTCCAAAGCACGTACGAGGGCAAACATCTCCTTGTCATAAGTTGAATAGTTGAGGACCGCGCCATTTAATTTCTCACTAAAGTAGGCAATCGGTCTCCCTCCTTGCATGAGTACGGCTCCTACTCCTACACCTGATGCATCACATTTCACTTCAAAAGTGAGATCAAAGTTAGGTATTGCAAGGAGTGGTGCATGTGTGAGTTTGTGTTTCAGCAATTGGAAAGCCTTATCTTGGGGTTCCCCCCAAAAGAACTTCTCGTTCTTCTTTATGACCGCGGTAAGAGGTGCAGCAATGGTGCTAAAATCCTTCACAAAGCGACGGTAGAAGCTTGCTAATCCATGAAAGCTACGCACATCACTTACAGAGGTAGGTGTTGGCCACTCTTGGATGGACTTAATCTTCTCTTCATCTACATGAATGCCCTGCGCACTTACAACATATCCTAGAAACACAACACGATCAGTGCAAAATGTGCACTTCTTAAGGTTGGCATATAGCCTTTCCCTTCGAAGTACTGCAAAGATGGCTTTGAGGTGCTCAAGGTGTTCCTCTAAGCTTCTACTATAAATCAGAATATCATCAAAGTAAACCACTACAAATTTCCCAAGAAAAGGTCTCAAAACATGGTTCATCAAACGCATGAAGGTACTAGGTGCATTAGTTAAGCCAAATGGCATTACTAACCACTCGTATAGACCATGTTTAGTTTTGAAAGCGGTTTTCCACTCATCTCCCTCTTTCATTCTTATTTGGTGGTAACCACTTTTCAAATCAATTTTAGTGAATATAATGGCACCATGCAATTCATCTAACATATCATCTAACCTAGGGATAGGGTGACGATATTTTACCGTGATTGCATTGACTGCTCGACAGTCGGTGCACATTCTCCACGCTCCATCTTTCTTTGGCACGAGAATCACTGGTACAGCGCATGGACTTAGACTTTCTCTAGCCCAACCTTTCCTTAGCAATTCCTCCACTTGCCTTTGCAATTCCTTTGTTTCCTCAGGACCCATTCTATAGGCTGGTTTGTTAGGCAATGGTGCTCCAGGAATGAGATCGATTTGGTGCTCGATTCCCCTTAGCGGTGGTAGTCCATCAGGTACATCCTCATGAAATATGTCCTCAAATTCCTGCAAGAGATGTAACATAGTAGAAGGCAAGGAGTCAGTAGGTATGGATGAATTGACCAACTCTTCTTTGCACACAAGCATAAGTAAGAGTTGGTTGGAAGACAAAGCTCGCCTTACATCTTTGGCTTTTGCTAGCAAGCTTAGCTTCCCCTTATTTTCTTCTCTCATAGCCGACCCACTTGTTGCCTTTTTCTTCCCTAGGGTTTCGGCCCTACTCTCTCCTTTTTCTTCCTCACTTTTCTCTCGCTTTTTCCTCTCAAGTTCTAGCTCATACTCCCTTTGGAGCCTCATTTGATCTTCATACACTTGTTTTGGGGTGAGAGGTACAAGTGTCACCTTTCTATTGCAATGAGTAAAGACATATTTATTAGCTCTTCCCTTGAATTCGACATCGCGATCATATTGCCAAGGCCGTCCAAGAATGAGGTGACTTGCTTGCATTGGCACGACATCACAAGTAACCTCGTCTTCATACTTGCCAATTCGGAATGGCACTTTTACTTGTCTAAACACACGGACTTCCCCTTCATTGTTCAACCATTGAAGGCGATAAGGTCTTGGATGTTTGATAACTTGGAGCCCTAGCATTTCTACCATGAGTAGACTAGCGACATTGGCACAACTCCCACTATCAATAACAACACTACACACCTTATCCTTGATATGACACCTTGTGTAGAAAAGGTTGTCTCGTTGTACCTCCATTTCCTCCTCTTTGGCGCGGGTAGTGAGGACCTTTCGAACCACTAGGCATCCAATCTCCTCATGCGTAGGTGTGAGGCCCCAGTCCGATCGTAAGTCGATATTTGGGTTATTTGATATTCGGTATGGAAAATAGGGTTTTATGGCTAGGAAGGAAACCCTCATTTGGTTAAGTTTGAAAATCGTAGTTTACGTATTATTATTATAAGGTTCAAGCTTTAATTTATATTCGGTATTCTAGTGTGTGCCTTGACGTAAGTAAATATAGGATTTGTTTTAATTACAAAGGTTTAGTAAGTTTGAATGATTAGCAAACCTCTAGTGTTACAATATTCCAGGATAATTTTTATGAGTAAATATAGGTTGTCGATGATTGTTCAAGTATCGGTTAGATTTTGAGAAAATAAGAACGTATATCGGATGTGGGACCCACTAGTGCGGTAAGTTCAGAAAAATTCGGCCAATTAGGTTACATTCGGGATACTGTGTAAAATTTATCGGGTGCTAAGAGATAAGTAGAGGATGTGAAGTGATTGATGTGAGAGGAAAAAGAAAAGATAGGAGTGCATTAATGGAGGTGACAAGTGTCACCATTGTATTGGAAGTAACTTAAGATTTACTATTCATTTTTGTTGACATTTTGACCAATTGGTTAAAATTCATTTTAACCAAAATTCATTCATTTCTTACCTTCTTGGTGGCCGGCCCTCTTGAGCTAAAAAGGAAGAGAAAACTCTTCAAAATCTTGGTAACTACCTAGCTCAAATCATCCAACCAAGTGCTTGATCAAGTTTCTACTCCATAAACTCTATCCCTTTGGTGCTAGTGAGTGGTTTAGTGAAGCTTGTTTGAAGAGCTAAGGTGGCCAACATCTCTACCTCTCTTGTTACTAGGTGAGTGGTGTGTGAATTTACTCTTACATCTAATGATGCTTAAGTTATGCGTAGTAGTGGTTAAAGTGATGATATTTGTGCTTTATTACTTGATTTGAAGTGATTTGGTGAAGTTTTTATATTTTTGAGGAATTTTCTGGTTTAATATGAATGTGTTGTTGTGGTCATCTATGATGGTTGATAATGAGGGGAAAAGACTCTAGTAGGTGTGAATTAGTGATAATTGTAACCAATTTTGGGTTTGGATTGAATTGTGGAAAGTTAGGGTTTTATCACCCCTTATTCTGTCCGGTTTTGGATCATAGGGTTAGAGGCCGAATTGGACTTTGCTTAAAACATGAAAGTTGTAGGTATTTATGTGCTTGAGGTTTCTGTAAAATTTCAGGTCATTTGGAGTAGTGTAGAGTGAGATATGTCTATTTTACTGTTGCTGTTCTGGGTTGATCAGAATGTGCGAACTGCGTTTGAACTCGTCAGTTTTGACTGGCATTGCTTTCGATTTGGATGTTGAGGTCTTCTGATGAAATGTAGCCCTGTTTCTAAGCTTTCTAATGGCTTTGGAATTTCTGGATTTGGACTTGTGTAGGCTGAGTTATGATGTTTGTACTAGGATACGGTTTGTGAACCTGTTTTGCGATTCTGGTATAGTTTCTTGCATTTTTGACCTTGTTATCTTCAAAACTGGACAAAGTTGCCTTCTTCAACATTGTAGCCCCTTAAGTCCTGAATATTTATGTAAAGTTTCAAGTCAAACGGAGTAGTGTATTATGAGTTATAGACAGAACACTCAGGCCTGTTTTAGACATTAGTTTGGGTACGTTTTGCATTTCAGCTTCTGACCGTGGGGGTTTTCATTTTGATCCTGTACGATCTGGATTTTGATTCCTTCATAAGAAATGTAGTTCTTGGTCACAGCTTCGAAACGCTATAAAGTGCGTCAATATCCGAGTCCCGTAGCTCGAGTTATGATCGAAATAAGAATGCATGTCAGAACTGTTTTATATCCGGACAGTTTATGACTGGAGCTTTGGCTTCACATTTGACTAGGTTACAAGCTGTTTGGGCTTGCGACCAAAACACCAAACTTATAGCCCTATATCAGCGCTTTCTAACGCCCTTGGAATTTCATGAATCGAATTTATAAAACCTGAGATATAGCCGAGCAAATAAGGCCTGCCCGTGAAAATGACCATTTTCTGGTCAGATCTGTTTTGGTCCTAATGACCAATTTCCGTTCCGAATTTGGATTGCCGACCTTCATGGAAGTTGTTCCATTTGGAATGAACCATCTAACTGCCAATTTTCAGCTCTTTTGACCATGTGTAACATGGACAACAGTTTGCACTCAAAACTGACCATTTGTGTATTGGCCAGATTTCGTAAGTGATTGTGTTTGGTTCATTTGGGACTGAAGCCTCCAGTTTCAGTTCTGGATGTCTTCATAACAGTTGTTGTTCATCCTTTAAGCTTCGATATGGCATCTCATACGCCTTAATCCGATATTCGTAGCTCAACTTATGAGTAAACTAGAAACGAGTGTCAAATCTGCCGTTTCCGCTAACGGCCGTTTCCGCTAACGGCCGTTTCCGTTTCCGTCCGTCATATTTACGTGCGCGTGTGTCGTTTTTGCCGTTTTGCTTGTTTTAGGCACGATAGTAGCCGTTTACGATATTATGTGACACAATCTTCTATGTCAGACGGTGGTGAGCTGGGCGGAACTGGTGGGGCCCACTACTAGCTGTTCATTTCGATCCGACTTCGTGTTTTTGCTATTTCAGATTCTGAGTAAGTATTCAGGCCAGTTTGGTGTGTTTTCTTTGCTATGTGTTTGAGATGTGTGAAAAGGGTACTTAGGCGAGGGTGTACTTTATCGCACTCGACCTAAACCCTAATTTGAATGTATAATTGTACTTGGCATATGTATATGAACCTTTTGGAACCAAAACCCTTGAGCTTGTGGCTCGGGGCGACTTTCGAGTAAAGTTTGTGAAGTTTGCAAAGTTTGTGAGTTCGTGGGCCCGATCTAAGACCTGTTTGGACTATTCGAGCCGGTTAGGGCTTGGTCGAAGTCAGTCCAACTTAGTCTGAGGTCACCAAGTTTGTAGGTTCATGTTATGAACCAATTTTGTGAATCCGGTTCACCGAGAAGGTGACCAAGTTTGTGACCCGAGCTTGTGACTCAAGCTCAAGTTTGTGATTTCGTTCGCCCGGGCAAGTTTGTGAGGTGACTGGCCAGTGAGGGTGATAAGGTGTCGGTGGGTGTACAAGTGAAGTTCTACGGACCATTGAGTGTGGTCGACGGAGTGTCGGCAGGAGATCACGCATGGCATATGAATTGGCTTTGGAGCCACCTGTATCCTTATTATGTGATGTTACTTTTCTGCTTTTGCTTTACTCTTACTGTGTAACTGTTGTTACGTGAAATTTATGCTTTCGCCCCTGTTTACTTACTAAGCATATAGCTTACCCCTTTCCTTTTGTTTTCCTTAGCAGGGGCCGACGCGGGGACTTTTGGCTCGTACACTAGTATAGTTAGATTGGCTTGTATTAGTTAAACAGTTAGGATGTTTGTTTTAGTTTTGGTGGTTTGTATAAGGACCCTTCTTAGGGTCTATCTTCTGCTGGTTGTGGTTATAGTGTTTTAGAGTGGTTTGACTCGAGACTTTTGAGGATGTAAATGTAACTTTTGGGATTGTATATATATTGTATATAGTGCTCTTTCGATTTATCTAGTTTTATTGCTTTAAGTTTTGAGTCCTGGCGCGAGCTAGGCAGGCGGCCCGCCGATACCCTTGGGTTCGCCCTTGGGAGAAGTGGGGTCGTCACAGGTGGTATCAGAGCGCCTAGGTTAGAGGACTTGGGCAAGTGGGACATACGCGATAGACACTAGGCATATTTGACCATTTTAAGTTGAATGATATCTTTTAAGCTGAAATGCTGGTTGACTGACGACTTAATGTTTTGTAGGTATGTATCCGGGCGGTTCGAGTGGTGCGGGACCCAGTGGCGTGGGACCGAGATTTCCGAGCACGAGAGGCATAGAGGATCGAGTGCTGCGTAAGCGGGCGATCCGTTATAGGCAGAGGCTGGGAGAGCCATACACTTTGTACTCCCCTTTCGGCCAGGTGTCGTGCCGACCCTGTGCGTGCTGGTATACTTTTGGCTATCCTGACGAGGTCGTCTTGTCATTGGATGACGAGCGTTATCACCTAGACAGGACAGTCGACTCTTTGAGAGCGCAGCTGGAGGAGGCCAGAGAGGTTGGTCAGGGGCGGGCGTCACGCATTAGGCACTTGGAGCGGAGTCTCCGAGAGGAGAGGGAGAGGACGGATGCTTTGCACCGTCAGCTCCAGGACACACACCAGCACCTCTTCGCTATGAAGAGGCAGCTGAGGGACAGGGCTCGGAGTATGTCTGTTGACTGCGAGCTCTTACTAGATTTAGCCGCAGAGGCTCCGCCACGAGCCACCGGTCTGGAGATGATGGATGAGGTGGATACGTTAGGTTCTGTTGGGAACCTGGGTCCTAGGGGAGACGCATAGGGCCGCTTTTGTACTTTTGACTGTAAGGCGGGTTACTTTTGTTAGAACTAATTCGCCTAATTCCTTTTGTTACCTGGCCGACTAACTAGATTTTTGGAGCCGGAGTGCTCGTGTATATTGGGTTTTGTACCGACTGGAGGTCGGGTAATGTGTAAATCTTTTGGTGTGCTCGTGTATATATTTGAATAGAATGTTGAATTTATCTTTTGTGTGCCTTTTGTGCGTAAGTTTTGTGTCTCTTCTTTTGCTCATAGTCTGGATAATAAGTATACGGATTGTTCCGAATTATAGACTTGTACACTAGATGGCCTCCGGTACTCGAGGTGGAGGTAGAGGGCGAGGACGAGGCCCTGAAATGGAACATGAACAAGAGCCAGACCAAGTAGCTACAGCCATCCAACGAATGGCTGACTTGATGGAGCGTATGATTGACCAACAGGCTCAGGGCCACGGGAATGCTGTTGGAAACCCTGGACATAATCCGGGACATAATCATGAGGGCGAGGACCGTGCCTTAGAACGGTTCCAAAAGTTTGCACCTCCTAAGTTCATAGGAGGACCTAATCCTGATCTAGCAGAAACCTGGATGGACCGTATGCTCGATATATTTGCCGCACTTAGGTATTCGGAAGAGCGGCAGATATCTTTTGCTGCGTTCCAGTTTGAAGGAGCCGCTCAAGCCTGGTGGAACGTGATTAAAACCAAGTGGGAGCGCGAACAAACCCCCTGGACCTGGATCAATTTTACCCGAGAATTTAATGAGAAGTACTTGCCGCCCATCGTGCAAGAGAAACGGGAAGATGATTTTATCCGCCTGCGTCAAGGTGCATCTAGCGTGGCGGAGTACGAAACTCAGTTCACTAAACTTTCTCGCTTTGCCCCAGAGCTGGTGTTAACGGAGCAGAAACGAATCCGTCGATTCGTTCAAGGTTTAAATGTGAAAATTCAGGAATCGCTAGCAGCTGCTCAGTTGAACACGTTTAGCCAAGCGCTAGAAAAAGTACAGCGGATTGAGACTGCCAGAGGACAGGTGAAAGCCTTTCACGATCGGAAAAGAAGGCAACCTAGCTCCAATGACTCCATGGTCGGACAAAGCTCGCGAAACGAGCCACCTGCCAAGATAAATAAAGGTACGAATGGTCCACGACCTGCAGGGACCCCGAATAACTTTGTGCGGGGTCAGGTAGTGCAAGAGGGGCCGAGGAGTGTCCAGCGTGGAGGGGCAAGTACAGCCGCCAAGTCAACCTGTGGTTTCTGTGGGGGCAATCACACCGATGAAAATTGCTGAAAGAATAGTTCGGTACGCAAATGCTTCAAATGTGGTAGCACCGAACACCTGATTGCCCGGTGCCCTAAGATGAAAAAGGAAGGATTTAAGCCACCGACTGAAGGGACCACAACTAAGCCGTCAAATGCAGGGGACAATCGACCTAAAGGGCCAGCAAGAGTGTATGCAATGGGTCAACAGGAGGCGATTGACCCTTCGGCAGGTTTTGAAGGTACGCTTTGATCAACGAATTAATTTCGAGGACGAAATTGTCCTAAGTGGGGGAGATTGTGAGGCCCCAGTCCGATCGTAAGTCGATATTTGGGTTATTTGATATTCGGTATGGAAAATAGGGTTTTATGGCTAGGAAGGAAACCCTCATTTGGTTAAGTTTGAAAATCGTAGTTTACGTATTATTATTATAAGGTTCAAGCTTTAATTTATATTCGGTATTCTAGTGTGTGCCTTGACGTAAGTAAATATAGGATTTGTTTTAATTACAAAGGTTTAGTAAGTTTGAATGATTAGCAAACCTCTAGTGTTACAATATTCCAGGATAATTTTTATGAGTAAATATAGGTTTTCGATGATTGTTCAAGTATCGGTTAGATTTTGAGAAAATAAGAACGTATATCGGATGTGGGACCCACTAGTGCGGTAAGTTCAGAAAAATTCGGCCAATTAGGTTACATTCGGGATACTGTGTAAAATTTATCGGGTGCTAAGAGATAAGTAGAGGATGTGAAGTGATTGATGTGAGAGGAAAAAGAAAAGATAGGAGTGCATTAATGGAGGTGACAAGTGTCACCATTGTATTGGAAGTAACTTAAGATTTACTATTCATTTTTGTTGACATTTTGACCAATTGGTTAAAATTCATTTTAACCAAAATTCATTCATTTCTTACCTTCTTGGTGGCCGGCCCTCTTGAGCTAAAAAGGAAGAGAAAACTCTTCAAAATCTTGGTAACTACCTAGCTCAAATCATCCAACCAAGTGCTTGATCAAGTTTCTACTCCATAAACTCTATCCCTTTGGTGCTAGTGAGTGGTTTAGTGAAGCTTGTTTGAAGAGCTAAGGTGGCCAACATCTCTACCTCTCTTGTTACTAGGTGAGTGGTGTGTGAATTTACTCTTACATCTAATGATGCTTAAGTTATGCGTAGTAGTGGTTAAAGTGATGATATTTGTGCTTTATTACTTGATTTGAAGTGATTTGGTGAAGTTTTTATATTTTTGAGGAATTTTCTGGTTTAATATGAATGTGTTGTTGTGGTCATCTATGATGGTTGATAATGAGGGGAAAAGACTCTAGTAGGTGTGAATTAGTGATAATTGTAACCAATTTTGGGTTTGGATTGAATTGTGGAAAGTTAGGGTTTTATCACCCCTTATTCTGTCCGGTTTTGGATCATAGGGTTAGAGGCCGAATTGGACTTTGCTTAAAACATGAAAGTTGTAGGTATTTATGTGTTTGAGGTGTCTGTAAAATTTCAGGTCATTTGGAGTAGTGTAGAGTGAGATATGTCGATTTTACTGTTGCTGTTCTGGGTTGATCAGAATGTGCGAACTGCGTTTGAACTCGTCTGTTTTGACTGGCATTGCTTTCGATTTGGATGTTGAGGTCTTCTGATGAAATGTATCCCTGTTTCTAAGCTTTCGAATGGCTTTGGAATTTCTGGATTTGGACTTGTGTAGGCTGAGTTATGATGTTTGTACTAGGATACGGTTTGTGAACCTGTTTTGCGATTCTGGTATAGTTTCTTGCATTTTTGACCTTGTTATCTTCAAAACTGGACAAAGTTACCTTCTTCAACATTGTAGCCCCTTAAGTCCTGAATATTTATGTAAAGTTTCAAGTCAAACGGAGTAGTGTATTATGAGTTATAGACAGAACACTCAGGCCTGTTTTAGACATTAGTTTGGGTACGTTTTGCATTTCAGCTTCTGACCGTGGGGGTTTTCATTTTGATCCTGTACGATCTGGATTTTGATTCCTTCATAATAAATGTAGTTCTTGGTCACAGCTTCGAAACGCTATAAAGTGCGTCAAAATCCGAGTCCCGTAGCTCGAGTTATGATCGAAATAAGAATGCATGTCAGAACTGTTTTATATCCGGACAGTTTATGACTGGAGCTTTGGCTTCACGTTTGACTAGGTTACAAGCTGTTTGGGCTTGCGACCAAAACACCAAACTTATAGCCCTATATCAGCGCTTTCTAACTCCCTTGGAATTTCATGAATCGGATTTATAAAACCTGAGATATAGCCGAGCAAATAAGGCCTGCCCGTGAAAATGACCATTTTCTGGTCAGATCTGTTTTGGTCCTGATGACCAATTTCCGTTCCGAATTTGGATTGCCGACCTTCATGGAAGTTGTTCCATTTGGAATGAACCATCTAACTGCCAATTTTCAGCTCTTTTGACCATGTGTAACATGGACAACAGTTTGCACTCAAAACTGACCATTTGTGTATTGGCCAGATTTCGTAAGTGATTGTGTTTGGTTCATTTGGGACTGAAGCCTCCAGTTTCAGTTCTGGATGTCTTCATAACAGTTGTTGTTCATCCTTTAAGCTTCGATATGGCATCTCATACGCCTTAATCCGATATTCGTAGCTCAACTTATGAGTAAACTAGAAACGAGTGTCAAATCTGCCGTTTCCGCTAACGGCCGTTTCCGCTAACGGCCGTTTCCGTTTCCGTCCGTCATATTTACGTGCGCGTGTGTCGTTTTTGCCGTTTTTGCTTGTTTTAGGCACGATAGTAGCCGTTTGCGATATTATGTGACACAATCTTCTATGTCAGACGGTGGTGAGCTGGGCGGAACTGGTGGGGCCCACTACTAGCTGTTCATTTCGATCCGACTTCGTGTTTTTGCTATTTCAGATTCTGGGTAAGTATTCAGGCCAGTTTGGTGTGTTTTCTTTGCTATGTGTTTGAGATGTGTGAAAAGGGTACTTAGGCGAGGGTGTACTTTATCGCACTCGACCTAAACCCTAATTTGAATGTATAATTGTACTTGGCATATGTATATGAACCTTTTGGAACCAAAACCCTTGAGCTTGTGGCTCGGGGCGACTTTCGAGTAAAGTTTGTGAAGTTTGCAAAGTTTGTGAGTTCGTGGGCCCGATCTAAGACCTGTTTGGACTATTCGAGCCGGTTAGGGCTTGGTCGAAGTCAGTCCAACTTAGTCTGAGGTCACCAAGTTTGTAGGTTCATGTTATGAACCAATTTTGTGAATCCGGTTCACCGAGAAGGTGACCAAGTTTGTGACCCGAGCTTGTGACTCAAGCTCAAGTTTGTGATTTCGTTCGCCCGGGCAAGTTTGTGAGGTGACTGGCCAGTGAGGGTGATAAGGTGTCGGTGGGTGTACAAGTGAAGTTCTACGGACCATTGAGTGTGGTCGACGGAGTGTCGGCAGGAGATCACGCATGGCATATGAATTGGCTTTGGAGCCACCTGTATCCTTATTATGTGATGTTACTTTTCTGCTTTTGCTTTACTCTTACTGTGTAACTGTTGTTACGTGAAATTTATGCTTTCGCCCCTGTTTACTTACTAAGCATATAGCTTACCCCTTTCCTTTTGTTTTCCTTAGCAGGGGCCGACGCGGGGACTTTTGGCTCGTACACTAGTATAGTTAGATTGGCTTGTATTAGTTAAACAGTTAGGATGTTTGTTTTAGTTTTGGTGGTTTGTATAAGGACCCTTCTTAGGGTCTATCTTCTGCTGGTTGTGGTTATAGTGTTTTAGAGTGGTTTGACTCGAGACTTTTGAGGATGTAAATGTAACTTTTGGGATTGTATATATATTGTATATAGTGCTCTTTCGATTTATCTAGTTTTATTGCTTTAAGTTTTGAGTCCTGGCGCGAGCTAGGCAGGCGGCCCGCCGATACCCTTGGGTTCGCCCTTGGGAGAAGTGGGGTCGTCACAGGTGGTATCAGAGCGCCTAGGTTAGAGGACTTGGGCAAGTGGGACATACGCGATAGACACTAGGCATATTTGACCATTTTAAGTTGAATGATATCTTTTAAGCTGAAATGCTGGTTGACTGACGACTTAATGTTTTGTAGGTATGTATCCGGGCGGTTCGAGTGGTGCGGGACCCAGTGGCGTGGGACCGAGATTTCCGAGCACGAGAGGCATAGAGGATCGAGTGCTGCGTAAGCGGGCGATCCGTTATAGGCAGAGGCTGGGAGAGCCATACACTTTGTACTCCCCTTTCGGCCAGGTGTCGTGCCGACCCTGTGCGTGCTGGTATACTTTTGGCTATCCTGACGAGGTCGTCTTGTCATTGGATGACGAGCGTTATCACCTAGACAGGACAGTCGACTCTTTGAGAGCGCAGCTGGAGGAGGCCAGAGAGGTTGGTCAGGGGCGGGCGTCACGCATTAGGCACTTGGAGCGGAGTCTCCGAGAGGAGAGGGAGAGGACGGATGCTTTGCACCGTCAGCTCCAGGACACACACCAGCACCTCTTCGCTATGAAGAGGCAGCTGAGGGACAGGGCTCGGAGTATGTCTGTTGACTGCGAGCTCTTACTAGATTTAGCCGCAGAGGCTCCGCCACGAGCCACCGGTCTGGAGATGATGGATGAGGTGGATACGTTAGGTTCTGTTGGGAACCTGGGTCCTAGGGGAGACGCATAGGGCCGCTTTTGTACTTTTGACTGTAAGGCGGGTTACTTTTGTTAGAACTAATTCGCCTAATTCCTTTTGTTACTTGGCCGACTAACTAGATTTTTGGAGCCGGAGTGCTCGTGTATATTGGGTTTTGTACCGACTGGAGGTCGGGTAATGTGTAAATCTTTTGGTGTGCTCGTGTATATATTTGAATAGAATGTTGAATTTATCTTTTGTGTGCCTTTTGTGCGTAAGTTTTGTGTCTCTTCTTTTGCTCATAGTCTGGATAATAAGTATACGGATTGTTCCGAATTATAGACTTGTACACTAGATGGCCTCCGGTACTCGAGGTGGAGGTAGAGGGCGAGGACGAGGCCCTGAAATGGAACATGAACAAGAGCCAGACCAAGTAGCTACAGCCATCCAACGAATGGCTGACTTGATGGAGCGTATGATTGACCAACAGGCTCAGGGCCACGGGAATGCTGTTGGAAACCCTGGACATAATCATGAGGGCGAGGACCATGCCTTGGAACGGTTCCAAAAGTTTGCACCTCCTAAGTTCATAGGAGGACCTAATCCTGATCTAGCAGAAACCTGGATGGACCGTATGCTCGATATATTTGCCGCACTTAGGTATTCGGAAGAGCGGCAGATATCTTTTGCTGCGTTCCAGTTTGAAGGAGCCGCTCGAGCCTGGTGGAACGTGATTAAAACCAAGTGGGAGCGCGAACAAACCCCCTGGACCTGGATCAATTTTACCCGAGAATTTAATGAGAAGTACTTGCCGCCCATCGTGCAAGAGAAACGGGAAGATGATTTTATCCGCCTGCGTCAAAGTGCATCTAGCGTGGCGGAGTACGAAACTCAGTTCACTAAACTTTCTCGCTTTGCCCCAGAGCTGGTGTTAACGGAGCAGAAACGAATCCGTCGATTCGTTCAAGGTTTAAATGTGGAAATTCAGGAATCGCTTGCAGCTGCTCAGTTGAACACGTTTAGCCAAGCGCCAGAAAAAGTACAGCGGATTGAGACTGCCAGAGGACAGGTGAAAGCCTTTCACGATCGGAAAAGGAGGCAACCTAGCTCCAATGACTCCATGGTCGGACAAAGCTCGCGAAACGAGCCACCTGCCAAGATAAATAAAGGTACGAATGGTCCACGACCTGCAGGGACCCCGAATAACTTTGTGCGGGGTCAGGTAGTGCAAGAGGGGCCGAGGAGTGTCCAGCGTGGAGGGGCAAGTACAGCCGCCAAGTCAACCTGTGGTTTCTGTGGGGGCAATCACACCGATGAAAATTGCTGAAAGAATAGTTCGGTACGCAAATGCTTCAAATGTGGTAGCACCGAACACCTGATTGCCCGGTGCCCTAAGATGAAAAAGGAAGGATTTAAGCCACCGACTGAAGGGACCACAACTAAGCCGTCAAATGCAGGGGACAATCGACCTAAAGAGCCAGCAAGAGTGTATGCAATGGGTCAACAGGAGGCGATTGACCCTTCGGCAGGTTTTGAAGGTACGCTTTGATCAACGAATTAATTTCGAAGACGAAATTGTCCTAAGTGGGGGAGATTGTGAGGCCCCAGTCCGATCGTAAGTCGATATTTGGGTTATTTGATATTCGGTATGGAAAATAGGGTTTTATGGCTAGGAAGGAAACCCTCATTTGGTTAAGTTTGAAAATCGTAGTTTACGTATTATTATTATAAGGTTCAAGCTTTAATTTATATTCGGTATTCTAGTGTGTGCCTTGACGTAAGTAAATATAGGATTTGTTTTAATTACAAAGGTTTAGTAAGTTTGAATGATTAGCAAACCTCTAGTGTTACAATATTCCAGGATAATTTTTATGAGTAAATATAGGTTTTCGATGATTGTTCAAGTATCGGTTAGATTTTGAGAAAATAAGAACGTATATCGGATGTGGGACCCACTAGTGCGGTAAGTTCAGAAAAATTCGGCCAATTAGGTTACATTCGGGATACTGTGTAAAATTTATCGGGTGCTAAGAGATAAGTAGAGGATGTGAAGTGATTGATGTGAGAGGAAAAAGAAAAGATAGGAGTGCATTAATGGAGGTGACAAGTGTCACCATTGTATTGGAAGTAACTTAAGATTTACTATTCATTTTTGTTGACATTTTGACCAATTGGTTAAAATTCAATTTAACCAAAATTCATTCATTTCTTACCTTCTTGGTGGCCGGCCCTCTTGAGCTAAAAAGGAAGAGAAAACTCTTCAAAATCTTGGTAACTACCTAGCTCAAATCATCCAACCAAGTGCTTGATCAAGTTTCTACTCCATAAACTCTATCCCTTTGGTGCTAGTGAGTGGTTTAGTGAAGCTTGTTTGAAGAACTAAGGTGGCCAACATCTCTACCTCTCTTGTTACTAGGTGAGTGGTGTGTGAATTTACTCTTACATCTAATGATGCTTAAGTTATGCGTAGTAGTGGTTAAAGTGATGATATTTGTGCTTTATTACTTGATTTGAAGTGATTTGGTGAAGTTTTTATATTTTTGAGGAATTTTCTGGTTAAATATGAATTTGTTGTTGTGGTCATCTATGATGGTTGATAATGAGGGGAAAAGACTCTAGTAGGTGTGAATTAGTGATAATTGTAACCAATTTTGGGTTTGGATTGAATTGTGGAAAGTTAGGGTTTTATCACCCCTTATTCTGTCCGGTTTTGGATCATAGGGTTAGAGGCCGAATTGGACTTTGCTTAAAACATGAAAGTTGTAGGTATTTATGTGTTTGAGGTGTCTGTAAAATTTCAGGTCATTTGGAGTAGTGTAGAGTGAGATATGTCGATTTTACTGTTGCTATTCTGGGTTGATCAGAATGTGCGAACTGCGTTTGAACTCGTCTGTTTTGACTGGCATTGCTTTCGATTTGGATGTTGAGGTCTTCTGATGAAATGTATCCCTGTTTCTAAGCTTTCGAATGGCTTTGGAATTTCTGGATTTGGACTTGTGTAGGCTGAGTTATGATGTTTGTACTAGGATACGGTTTGTGAACCTGTTTTGCGATTCTGGTATAGTGTCTTGCATTTTTGACCTTGTTATCTTCAAAACTGGACAAAGTTGCCTTCTTCAACATTGTAGCCCCTTAAGTCCTGAATATTTCTGTAAAGTTTCAAGTCAAACGGAGTAGTGTATTATGAGTTATAGACAGAACACTCAGGCCTGTTTTAGACATTAGTTTGGGTACGTTTTGCATTTCAGCTTCTGACCGTGGGGGTTTTCATTTTGATCCTGTATGATCTGGATTTTGATTCCTTCATAATAAATGTAGTTCTTGGTCACAGCTTCGAAACGCTATAAAGTGCGTCAAAATCCGAGTCCCGTAGCTCGAGTTATGATCGAAATAAGAATGCATGTCAGAACTGTTTTATATCCGGACAGTTTATGACTAGAGCTTTGGCTCACGTTTGACTAGGTTACAAGCTATTTGGGCTTGCGACCAAAACACCAAACTTATAGCCCTATATCAGCGCTTTCTAACGCCCTTGGAATTTCATGAATCGGATTTATAAAACCTGAGATATAGCCGAGCAAATAAGGCCTGCCCGTGAAAATGACCATTTTCTGGTCAGATCTGTTTTGGTCCTGATGACCAATTTCCGTTCCGAATTTGGATTGCTGACCTTCATGGAAGTTGTTCCATTTGGAATGAACCATCTAACTGCCAATTTTCAGCTCTTTTGACCGTGTGTAACATGGACAACAGTTTGCACTCAAAACTGACCATTTGTGTATTGGCCAGATTTCGTAAGTGATTGTGTTTGGTTCATTTGGGACTGAAGCCTCCAGTTTCAGTTCTGGATGTCTTCATAATAGTTGTTGTTCATCCTTTAAGCTTCGATATGGCATCTCATACGCCTTAATCCGATATTCGTAGCTCAACTTATGAGTAAACTAGAAACGAGTGTCAAATCTGCCGTTTCCGCTAACGGCCGTTTCCGTTTCCGTCCGTCATATTTACGTGCGCGTGTGTCGTTTTTGCCGTTTTGCTTGTTTTAGGCACGATAGTAGCCGTTTGCGATATTATGTGACACAATCTTCTATGTCAGACGGTGGTGAGCTGGGCGGAACTGGTGGGGCCCACTACTAGCTGTTCATTTCGATCCGACTTCGTGTTTTTGCTATTTCAGATTCTGGGTAAGTATTCAGGCCAGTTTGGTGTGTTTTTCTTTGCTATGTGTTTGAGATGTGTGAAAAGGGTACTTAGGCGAGGGTGTACTTTATCGCACTCGACCTAAACCCTAATTTGAATGTATAATTGTACTTGGCATATGTATATGAACCTTTTGGAACCAAAACCCTTGAGCTTGTGGCTCGGGGCGACTTTCGAGTAAAGTTTGTGAGTTCGTGGGCCCGATCTAAGACCTGTTTGGACTATTCGAGCCGGTTAGGGCTTGGTCGAAGTCAGTCCAACTTAGTCTGAGGTCACCAAGTTTGTAGGTTCATGTTATGAACCAATTTTGTGAATCCGGTTCACCGAGAAGGTGACCAAGTTTGTGACCCGAGCTTGTGACTCAAGCTCAAGTTTGTGATTTCATTCGCCCGGGCAAGTTTGTGAGGTGACTGGCCAGTGAGGGTGATAAGGTGTCGATGGGTGTACAAGTGAAGTTCTACGGACCATTGAGTGTGGTCGACGGAGTGTCGGCAGGAGATCACGCATGGCATATGAATTGGCTTTGGAGCCACCTGTATCCTTATTATGTGATGTTACTTTTCTGCTTTTGCTTTACTCTTACTGTGTAACTGTTGTTACGTGAAATTTATGCTTTTGCCCTGTTTACTTACTAAGCATATAGCTTACCCCTTTCCTTTTGTTTTTCTTAGCAGGGGCCGACGCGGGGACTTTTGGCTCGTACACTAGTATAGTTAGATTGGCTTGTATTAGTTAAACAGTTAGGATGTTTGTTTTAGTTTTGGTGGTTTGTATAAGGACCCTTCTTAGGGTCTATCTTCTGCTGGTTGTGGTTATAGTGTTTTAGAGTGGTTTGACTCGAGACTTTTGAGGATGTAAATGTAACTTTTGGGATTGTATATATATTGTATATAGTGCTCTTTCGATTTATCTAGTTTTATTGCTTTAAGTTTTGAGTCCTGGCGCGAGCTAGGCAGGCGGCCCGCCGATACCCTTGGGTTCGCCCTTGGGAGAAGTGGGGTCGTCACAGTAGGTATCTCCTCACTCGATTCATTCTCTTCCTCTTCTAGAGGCGGTATCCCCTCGTACTCCTCTTCCTCATCTGATACAATTTCCCCATTTGGCAACATCAGCATGGTCCTTTGGCTGGGGCATTGAGAAGCGATGTGGCCAAATCCTTGACACTTAAAGCACTTGGTGTCTCGACCACGCGGTTTGGAAGCTGCACTATTAGCCTTAAAGTCAGGCTTGGGCGTTGCCTTGGAAGGGAGGCCATTCGGCCTTGGAGGGTAAGAAGGAGCTGCGGCTTTCTCCTCCCCTTTTGGTTGAGAAGTGCGCCAATTTCCAGCTTGATAAGTAGTGCTTTGTCGTGCAGTACCCCTCCTCTTGAGGCGCCGTTCAATTGTAACCGCCTTCTCGAGCATTTCATTCATGTCGAGGTAGTGTTGGAGTTCCACTACTTCGGCAATCTCGGGCCTCAATCCATGTAGAAAACGAGCCATAGTGGCCTCTCCATCTTCACGGAAATCCGCCTTCATGATGGCCATTTCCATCTCCTTGTAATAATCCTCAACTGACATGGACCCTTGGTTGAGAGCTTGTAGCCGACGGTGTAGATCTCGACTATAGTAGCTCGGAACAAACCTTTTTCTCATCAGACTCCTCATTTCCTCCCAAGTTTCCACAGGTCTCTCACGATTTCTCCTTCGGCTTAGTCTAAGTTGGTCCCACCAAATGGAGGCGTAGTCAGTGAATTCTACGGCTGCTAGTTTCACCTTTTGCTCCTCCGTATAGGTGTGGCATTCATAGACTAACTCAATTTTCCGTTCCCACTCCAAGTACGCCTCGGGGTCCGACTTGCCTTGGAATGAGGGAATCTTGAGTTTGACACCTTTAATGGTGTCATCTCCTCGACGTTGGAACCTTTGATCATTTTGGTACCTTCCCTCAAACGCTTCCTCTTCATCGTTTGAGTATGCCGATTCTTTGCCCTTACTCGGGGTAGGTGGAGGTCTCGAGTTCTCCAACTGATCAATTCGATCATGCAATGGTTCAATTTCATTCTTAAGCAATCGTTTGAACTCCCTCATTATGGCTTCCAACTGTAGTTTGATGTCCATGGTTTGTTCACCAACTTCACTAGACATATTTAGTCCACCTGCAAAACAAATAAACAAAAACGAGTTCCTCTCTCTCTTTTTTTTTTTTTTAATACGATGTATAGGTCACTCACACTCGTGTTTCACTCAAGTGTATCACTCTCTAATAATCTTACCAAGCAATTCCTTGGCTTGCTAGTTGCTCGAGTTGAACAAACCAGGCGTCACCGCAGTGTACGTTCTTGACTAGTCAACAAGTGACACACAAGCTAGTAGCAATAAATGGAGGTGAATGACTGAAGACCTAGACACGACTCAAGACTCAGAATATAGCTGGACAATAACTAACGACTCAAAAGAAAGTAAGACAATTAACTTGAATGCTGAAATTTTGAAAATCCTAGAAAACTCTACCCGAAACCCAAATTTCTGGAATGTGTTGAGCTGCTGGTCCGTGGTCTTTTTGGTCCGTGATCTGATTTGGACACTTGGGGTTGCCAAGATTGGAAACCTTGGAGTTTGGTCAGATTTGGGACTCCCAAGTGGTCCAAATTCGAAATTTTGGTGCTGGTCAGATTTGGAAGTCAGATTTTGCACAAAATTTGGTAAACTTGTAGGCTGTCAAGAATTGGATGTTGTTCAGATTTGGAAGTCCAAGTTTGAATCAGATTTGGCGGCTTGAAGGCTGACCAAGACTAGGGCTGTTCAGATTTGAAAGTCCAAGTTTGAATCAGATTTGGTAAAACTTGAAGGCTGGTCAAGAATTGGAAACTAGAGCCGTCTTTCTTGAAATTTTTTTTTTTGACTTCTGTTGGGGTGTTTTCACACAATAGCCAGCTAGTTTAGACCACAATTTCACAGCAATTATGTGATGCCCCGAAAAAAAATGAGTTTGAGAACCCGGAAATTTTTTAAATTTTCTAGGGTTTATTTTTTTAACGCCCGCCTTTTCTACATTTTCTTGATTAGAAAAATTCCCCAGATAAAGTTTATGAGCAAAAATAGTTTTAAAATGATTTTTCTAGTATCGGTTAGTTTTTGAGAAATTAAAAGCGTATTTTGGACGTGGGACCCGCAAGTGCGGTAAATGCATTATATTTTTGACAACTTGTTGGAATTTTGTATTAAGTGATATTATTTTACAAGGTGTTAAGATATTTGTCTTGGAGAGACAAGAAGATAATCTCAAGCTTAAAGAGTGACAAGTGTCACCTTGTTATTGAAGGTTGGACTTTGACATTTGACCATCTTACTACCTTTACCAAATAAGTACCAAATTGATCCAAAATTACCTTCATTCTTCATCATCTTGGCTGAGCTTCACAAGGAGAAAAGAAAGGAAAGCTTTCATCTTACTTCTTCATTTCTTGCTCCAATCAAACAATTTAACCGATTAAACTTGGATTTGCTCCATAAAAACCTTTCTCTTGGTAGTATTAAGGTGTGTAGTGAAGTGGTTTGAGAAGCAAAGGTGCTAAGTTGGGTCTTTTCTTGGGTTTGTAAGGTAAGTGACTAAGGAACCTTTCCTTTGATCTTGATAATGTTCAATTAGTGATTGGTGGTGGTTGAATAAGTGATTTTATGGTTGATTTCCTGATTTTGGTTGAAAATGATGAAGATTTATTATTTTTGGGGATTTTTCTGTTTTCATATGGATATGATTATGGGGTCATGTATGATGATTGGAAATGATGTTTAATGACTCTAGGAGGTGGAAAAAGTGATTAATTGCAACCAATTTCTGTTTTGGACCAAAAATTGAAAAGTGAGGGTTTTGTGATGAACATTCTGTCCGAATTTTTAGGTCCTAGATAGAGGCCGAATTGGCCTTTTCTTAAAACATGAAAGTTGTAGGTAATGACGTTTTAGAGGTGCCTACAAAATTTTAGGTCAATCGGAGTAGCGTGGAATGAGATAAGTCGAAATTACTATTGCTGTTCTGGTTTACCCAGAATTGGAAATCTGCGACTGTAATTGGTTGTTTTCGCTGGAATTTCTTCCGAATTGGTTGTTGAGGTCTTCTGATGAAATGTAGCCATGTTTCGTAGCTTTCATCTGGTTTTGGAATTTCTGGATTTGGACTTGTGTAGGCTGAGTTATGATGTTTACGCTAGAATGCGTTTTGCAAACCTGTTTTCGTGATTCTGGTATAGCATCTTGCATTTTTGACCTGGTTACACTGGAAACTGAGTTGAGTGACCTTCTAAAATATTGTACCCCTATCTCTTAGCTTCGAAACGGTGGGTCTTGTACCTTCATCCGACAATCGTAGCGCCTTTGGTACCATTACCGCAAAATGACGTCAAAACCTGTTTTTCTGGTTTTGAGCTTAACTTTCATTTCCGGACTTTTCCCTAGTTTGACTTGTACTAGTACTACTTGGAGTTTGCTGAATGGCTATTGGATGAACTTGTTGTTGTGTGTGTATCTTTGGGTTTGAATGAGAAGAATAATGAAGCCATGATGGCTGGGAAAGTTAGCAAATTCAGGGGAAGTGCTGTCCGAACTTTGAAGGGACTTGATTGCATTGAGTTTGTGATCTAAGACTTGGATTTGAGCAAGACAATGATATATGATGGTTGGTTCCTGAGCCGTGGAGGTTAGTGACCTCAAACTACTTCTAAAGTTATTTATGAACCGTTTCTTACATTATTTACTTTTGAACTGTTTCCAAAGTTACTTTTGAAATGTTTTCTTGCATATCATGTGTGCTGGCATTTGAGTGTGCCTTGTTTGCTATATTTCTTGACTTCATGACTTGTATTTTGGTTGATAACGTGTTAAGCGCTTATAATGATTTCCAAAACGAGTTTTCGAGGCGAGTGTGTACTTTATCGTACTCGACCTCGATAAATGTGAAATTTTCGATTGAAATGTTACTTGCGCATGAATGTAAGCCTTTTGGGCTGAACTGGCCATTGCCCCTTGTTACCGGTCGTCTTGAGCCAGAAGCGGACTCGGTCAGGCGATTAGGAACTTGGGTGAACGTTTGGTATACTCGAGTATTACCTATGTAGGTTGGTGGAGCCTGGCCAAAAGCCAGGGACGGGGTGAATGAAATGAAATGAATGACCAAATGAGCGAGGAAATGTCAGGAGAATGAATGTATCCTTTCATGAATGTTACTATCGCTTTCCATTGTAAATGTTTCTTGAATTATTGATAATCCATATTTACTGTTTTGCAAATGATGTAGTTGTTTCCGGATTTATCATTTAATTTATGACATCATTGCTATATGACATCATTGAAATGAACTATTGTGAAACCGATTTGATTAATGATTTTCTGGTTACTCGCTGAGCTTTTAGCTCACCCCAAAAACTATTTATTCCCCTCCACAGGGCTCGTGGCGAAGGAAGGACTTGTAGTACTTGTGCACGTGTATGGATGGCCTAAACTTTGTACAATTTTGGATTTGAAATTATTTTATGTATATTTGGGATTAGTTTCCGCTGCATTTGTGACATGTAATTATTGGAGACGGATGTGTATTTGTGGACCAGTTGATGTATATTTGATTTTTATATTGTAATTTAATTGAGGACTGTAGTGAACGACTGAGTCCCGGCGAGAGCTGGGCAGGCGGCCCGCCGAACCCTCTGGTTCGCCTTAGGGGGAGGTGGGGCTGTCACAAATTAACGTAAACAACTTGGACAGATTTGGTTTCAAGATCAAAGTTCCATGAAAACAAGAACACGGTTGAAGGTTTATTTCAGGTTTCAAGACTGCCAAGATTAACCTCTTTGATCCAAGAAGCTCAAGACTTCCCCAATAAGGTTTTGATGTTCGAGTTTTGCAAAGCAACAATACAAAGGTTCAAGAAACAAGTGCAAACAGATTCGGCATCCCAGCAAATTAATTCCAGCAACGACTCAAGGGAATGACAATAAGGTATGCATCACAATAGATTTTTTTTTTTTGGATTTAAACAGAACATAAACACAAGACAAAACTGGACAGAAAATTTCGGACAACAACTAAACAACAAAGACAGATTTCTGACAAGGAAACAACCAAGACAGATTTCGGACTTGACAAACCCGAGCACTTGAGCTACAAATTTAGAAGACTAAAATAGATCTAAAAACAATAAAAAGGGATATTCGTGATACCTCTAACCAGCTCTGATACCAGCTGATGCGAGACACGGAAGCTACTTCGGATCTAGAGGAACACGATGAAGATTTGACGGAGTTGAACCCGAACTTGGACCACTCAAGAACAGATTTAACGGTAGAGGACGCCACAATCAAGTATGTGTGCTTGATTGATAAGTCAAGAACAGCCTAGGATCAACTCTAGGATGTTCAACTTAGCTTTTACAAGCTAAGGGAATTTGCCACAAGGAATGGACGAAATTCTGGAAATTTTATTCAATACTCTCAAAAACTGAATGTAACATGCGGCTTGAGGCTATTAATAGCCGTGACTAAGACCTAATAAAATGGAAAAAATAACAAGGAAAGTTCGGCCAGCCCCTTGGGCCTTCACTTGACCGAAAGCTAGCCCAACTAACGGCTCAGCGAGGGTACTTAACTGCGGCTCAGCCCACCGTTTGGAGCTTGAACACTCGCATCTTCAATTGTAAGCAGCATTTTAGTAGTCGTGCAAGGATGTTCCAACTCAATTCCTTCAATGCCCGGTTTCTCTTGGGTTTGGATGGCACGTACCAAGGCTTGGAGGGACTCCTTGAATCTCTTAGCTCGTGCTCGTGTCACTGGGCCTTGGGACACCTTCACAGGGTCTACTTGTACACTTTGGGCCTCGTGCTCAACCGCATCAGATATCTTAGAGGCTTTACACTTGAGAATCGGGATTAGATAATTTAGTTACACCTTAAGTCATGTTTAAGCGAGTTAGTAAACTTAAGTTTCTAACCTGGGAATTGTGGTTGTTTTGTAGGGATGGAGAATGGAAATGGAGGACCTGCTGCTAATGGTAATGGTCATGCTAATTGCCACGTGGAGCCCCTTAGGTCTATTTACTATAGAGCACAGGGTGAAGGAGTTCGTATGCGTTACTCGCCTTCTACTAGATTTCTTCGATGTATCTGTAGGGCGATATACGCTTATCCGAATGACCTCGTATTTGCTCTTGATGATGAGCGTCGCCAGTTGGTGAATACCAACAGATCTTTATTTCAGGAGGTTGAGGAGCTAAGCGCCATGGTGGATGCTCAGGGTGCTAGGATTGTTGAACTCGAGAGGACGATGGTAGATGAGAGGGCTAGAGCTGAGGCCGCACGTGATGAGGTTCGGAGGGTTAGAGCTCGACTTACTAAGATAGTCAAGGAGGTCTGGGATCGGGTTTCTGGGATTCTAGCTGATACCTCTATGTTGATTGATAAGGTGATGGATACTGTGCGGAGTCCGGTTCAGGAGGGCACTGAGGAGGACCCTGAGGAGGAGGTTCCGCCTGATAGTCCCACTGAGGATTAGACTAGGAGTGATAACTCTTTTGACTGGTATAGCTGAGATTAGCTGGGGTGATGCTAGTTCTGAGGCCATTGTATTTTGTTTGACTGTGTGACCTACTTTTGAGGCACCTGAATTCTACTTTTGTCATGCCTGGCTAATTGCATCTCTTTGGCACCTGTGTGCTATATTTTTGTAAATGCCCCATGACTTGTTAATTGTATGAACTTTAAAGTGTAAATGCATGTTAATTATTGTTATTTCCGATGTTTTCAAGTTGGCTTGCATCCACTACCTCTCTAAGTAGAGCCCTACATTCCTGCAAAATACTCTCAGTTCGGGGTCCTACTTCTCTTAGTACCCTAGTGAGGCGTTCATTCACCACTAGCACCTGTTGGTTCATAGCATTTGTACGTTCTTGCTCTTGACCAACGGCCTCCTACAACTCCTGGATCCTATCCCTTTGCATCTCCATAATCTCTCTCATTTTTTCCATCTCAATTTGGTCCCTAAAACTGGCACGCCTAAGTCTTCTCCTCTCATCTAGCATTACCAAGACCACATGATCAGAATAAGAGTAGTTCTGGCAACGATTATATCTCCTAGTCTGACTTGTAGTACTCCAACATCGAATTGGTCCTCCTGACCTCTCCTCATAATCAATAATTCGAAGGCGCCTCTGAGGGGACTTACTTCCACCCTCTCCACTGGTTCCATTGATGACCTACAAGGATAAGCATAGTTCATAATTTAGGAAAACTTAATCATACTTAATGGCACCCTAACACATCACACTAAAGTTTCGTAGAATCAAATTCCTATTTTGCCCAAGCCATTTCTAATCTAGGCTCTATACCAACTGTGACAACATCACATTCCCTTAGGGCGTACCCCAAAGGTTAGCGGACTATCTGCCTAATTCTCACCAGAATTAACTAATCCAAAATTCATAGAAAGTACTAACACGCGTAGTTAACTTCCAATCATCAACCAAGAACTACATACAATAGTGTAACTTACAATTCAAACTTAAAGTACAAACCAAAGCATTCAATATTATACAAATACATGTAAGGTTTACTAATACAGAGGAGCTTAAACAAAATGCCTAAAAGCTATAACTAGCTCAATTCTTTCCAAAAATCACACTTCCAAAACTTCGCCCCCTTTAAGGAAAACAAAAGTAATAGAGTGAGTTTTCGCCTAATGAGGTGCCACAGGTCATGCAGTCGAAATCCACATAGTTAGAACGTTAATCTATCAAGTATAAGCATCAAGTAAAGGAATGAGTAAACACCACAACCAATACAGAGCGGTTCAAGTAAAAGGATATAGATGGCTCTCAAGAGCCAAATTCTCCAATCGCACTAGCTTGATCCAACTTCGTTGACACTCCGTCAATATTTAAAGAAGCAAAAAAACATTGATCGTAGATCCCTACTTTACACCAGTTTCCATCCACCAAACATATCCCTTGCCGGGCCCGAACACCAAACAGAAACAGTGGTGGTAATACTCGACTATACCAAATATCAAAAGTGTGAGGACCTGAAAAATTTTCTTATTTTATATTAATTATTCTATTTCCTTGCATACATTTTCTATACTTTACCTTATTATCTTAATTTTCAGAGATTCTTATAAGTCAGTATAGTTTTTGAATCATTTTCCTGGTATAAGTTAGTACATGTTAAGTTTGAAGTGTATCGACAAGTAGATATTTTACGTATTTTTAGTGTGTTTTATTGGTTAGTTTTTGTGTGTTTTATTTAGGTTTATAGCTAATAAACAAGGATTCTAGTTAAAATATGCATTTTATGGTTAAAGTGTAAAAAATTGCATTTTATGGATTTTTATGGTAAAAACTGCATATCTTTGTAGGTTTAATGATTCAATCATCAAATGGAGTGCATTGAGAAGATAATTGGATGATTGATGATGGTTTAAAGTAATAAAAATAAAATATGAAGTGTAAAAGAGAAAATGCAATTTAAGGACAAAAGAATGCAAGAAAAGTCAGCTTTAGCAACCTGTGGTATTTCGGCTATATCTTGAGCTACATATATTGGATCGAGATGATTATTGAACCATTTTGAAGCTAAGAGATGTATCTAAATTTGGTATGAAGACATCAAAGTCCAATTCAGCCATTTTCCTGGTCAAAGTGTCGAAATACAAAAGTTAAAGTCTGCTGTCAAAAGCTGACAATAGAGCTCTGACCAGTCAGTGGTTTTTTTTATCATATCTCGGTCCACAGAGCTACAAATGGGATGATTCTTGAGGAATTGGAAAGATAATTCAAAGATCTACAACTTTATTATTTTACACAAGAGCTAGTTCTGCCTCAATCATAGAGAAAATTGCAGTTGAATTGTTCAGATTCTGGTCAGAAATGGTTGCTCTCCACTTGTGCAACTTGTTTCCTTCTTCAATAATTCACAGCTATTGATGAACATGTAACAACCAATTAGCAGCTGTAAAAGGGATGTTTGAAGCCACATATCTTGACTACATTCATCTATATATAGCCATGGACTTGCAAGATTGAAGATATAACTTTGGAAGGCTAGAAAGAACTCCACAAAAAATGTAGTCTTCACTAGTTTTTCTTGGTTCATTAGTATAGTATAGGTAGAGTAGTTTTTCCTTCTTGTATTTGTATCTAGATTTGGATGAAGATTGGAGGAGCAAAGATGGAGAGTTAGAGCTCATGTGACAAGGGTGACATCTCTCCTATCACGTTTTCTTTTGTATTTGATTTCATGTTTAGCTATAATACAAGTTTGGCTTTATTTTTCTTCATGTTTTTCTAAAGTTCATGCCTAGAGTATGGATGAACTTTCTATATCTTGTTTATGATGTTTACTTAGTTATTTGGTAATATTATTTTGAGCAAGTTATTTATCACTTTTGCTTTTCTAATCTTGATTAACCGGCCATTAGTTGTGATTATTTAAAGGCGTTAAGTTTGCAATGAGAATTGGAATTTAATACTAGTTCAAGGAAGTGATAAACTTAGGTAGTACACTCACAAGAGCAGAGGTGCACCTTTGTGGCTTTAGTAACTTGTTTCATGTAATTTCATAGAAGAAATGAGCTTGTAATTAATATCATAACCACGAGAGTAAGTGTGGTTTAGTTACAAGTATAGTTGATTCACTACGAGAGTAGGTTTCACATACATGAAGAAATTATGCAATAACTAACCAAGATAATAGCATTCACTTAACCGGTAACTTCATTTGCAAGAGTAGTAAGGAATTCCATACCTCTAGGAGCTTTCTAGTGTTAATTTTATTACTTTTACTTCATGCTTATAGTCTAAATAATAAAGGAGTTCGAAAATCACCGGTAGTTGCAATCCTCTCTGTGGGATCGACCCTTAATACCCTATACTCGCTCACGATTCGTATACTTGCGATAAATCGCGTGTGGGGTATTTAGGAATTATAAATGTAAAACTTGATTGTGGATGAGCCTGCTCATATCAAGTTTTTGGCGCCGTTGTCGGGGAAAGATTTGTCAATATCGATGCTAAGAGCAACTTTATTAATTTAGACAATTTTTCTTATTTTTGTTGTTTTTGTTGTGTCTATTGTGATTTATGTCATTTTTAGTGTTTTGTTGAGTCAATTATTATTATTATTTTTAGTTTGTGTCTTTGAATCTATCCTTCTTAATTTATCTTGCTTTTGATATTGTTTAAAAGTAATTTTAGGTGATGAGGAGGGTAGGTCAATATAGAGAACAAGGCACGAGAATTCGAAGATCAGCAACGGAAGGTTACTACGTGCAAAGCTCCTTGGATAGAGGTAACCAAGAAATTACCGAAGGTATGTCATTTGAATATGGTTTAAGGAGTTTAAATGCTAAACTTGATGTTATAATGTTACAAATTCAAATGGACACTTTTATGCATGAAATTGAGCAAAAGAGTAGTGTTAATGCTTTTAATTCTAATCATATAACTTGTGACTTGTGTGGAGGTTATCATGCTGCTTTTACATGTAGACAAGCACAAAATGTGGATTATTATGATGAATTAGAGCATTACAATCCTTATTTTGATCAATATGGATATAATTGGAGTAATTCATATGCTTATGGTTGGGATAATCAATGTGCATATAATGCTTCTTCATGTTCTTATGATTTCCAATCCAAAAGTGTCCAATATGAATCAAAACCATCTTGAGAGTTGGCAATAGAAAAAGTAATTAATGATCCTAATCCAACTTGGGCGTTAGCTTTAGAAAAATTAGCTAATGCAACTTCTGACCGTTTTGATAGGGTTGAGGAAAGAATAGATGAATTAACTTTTCACTTTGGTAGAATACAAGAGCAATTGCATGCATTGTGTGAAGTTATTTCTTTAATGATATGCAAAATAACCCTAGCATGAATGGTGGGAATGTTATATGTGAAAATGTATTGCATTTTGATGAAAATGATGTATCTCAATTGTGTTTGAATGAGCAAATATTCATTTCACATGATAGTACCTTTGGAGCTAATTTTGAACCTCAGGAGGTGAGTTTTAATGATTCATTTTTCACCCCTCTTGAGTAGTGTATTGAAAGTATAGGTTTGAAAGGTATTATTGCCCAAGAAACTCATATGATATCTCCTTTGGTGAGTTCTCAAGTGGTGCATATTCAAGGTAATATCTATGAAACACTTGAGATAGGTAAGTCACTTCCACATCTCACATCATTAGAACATGTGGCTTTTGCTATTAAGCCACCTTTTCATGATCCACCACAACAAAAATTGGTGGATTATTCATTAACAAAACCTCCTTGAGAAATGAGGTGAAAAAGTCGAGCCAACGACTATTAACAAAGGCGCTTATTGGGAGGCAACCCAATGTTTTGGCTATTTTATTTTGGTGTGATTTCATGTTTAAATTATGTATTGAGTTATTTTGTTGTTTTTCATTTATTTTTCATTTTTCATCTTTTGGTTAATATTATTAATGGTTATCAAATGGAACGCATGAAGCATTAGAGATAAGTGGACGATGGTTCGTGAACTGAATGCTTTGACATTTCGATCGAAGCAATAGGGGAGTATTACTTTTCTTTATCTTGATTTTCCTTTTTACACATTGAGGACAATGTGCATGTTAAGTGTGGGGGGAAGAATTGAGATTATATACATTGTATGTGATTGACTTGTTGGTTGCAAATATTGAACTTGTGTTTAAATTCAAAATTTTTTTAAAATCTTGTCCAAATTTGTGAATTTGCCCCAAAAAGTTTCAAATTTTTTCAATATTATCTAAAGGGGTAACAAGTTTCATACCATTAGTAATTCGAATTCCTTCTACATTTGAGATAAATATATGTGATTTGGAAACTTCTTTTCTCATTTAATTTGGAAATAACTATTATGCGATTATAATTTGTGCATTTGTAGGAAAGTATATCTTGTAAGGTGGAGAAAATTATGCCTATTTTTTTTGCATATTTAATGAAATTTCTTCTCTTTATTTGATTTTATAAGTTAAGTGATAAATACGGTCAATAAGTGCAATACTCTTCTCATGATTATTCTTTTGAGGAAATTATTATTATCTTTGCTATTACAAAAAAAAAATGAAAGTGGAAAGAAAAAAAAGAAAAAAAAGAAGAAAAAAAAAACAAGATTTGTTCTACTCCAATGATTCTTGTACTTAGTAACTGGGAGTCTTCATCTACAAATGTCGACTTTCACGTAATACGGTACTTGAATTAAGAGTATGCAAAGCAACTTGAGTATGTGAAGTGTTGAGTAACCGTGATCTTCATCTAAAAATGCCGATCCTCACGTCAAAAGGCATTCTCACGTCTTAAGTAATATTTAGATATGTTATATGAATAAATATCTTTTTAAGTAGAATAAAAAGATGATCATGAGTTTAGGAAGCATTATTATTGACCATATGATCTGCTTGCTTGTGAATGGGTAAGGATGAAAAAATCGATTTGAATTTGTTATAATGGTGGTATAATTGGCTCTCCTTTACTTGATATTATGAGTACTGAGGATTAATGAAAAATTGCATAATGGTTATTTACCTTGTTTGGAGAAAATGAAGTTGAATGGTGAACATATGTTTATTGTCAAAATGTTGGATCATTGTTGGTTTGTATTTCTAATTGTTTGAGGACAAGCAATGGCTCAAGTGTGGGGGTATTTGACAAGTAGATATTTTACGTATTTTTAGTGTGTTTTATTGGTTAGTTTTTGTGTGTTTTATTTAGTTTTATATCTAATAAACTAGGATTCTAGTGAAAATATGCATTTTATGGTTAAAGTGTAAAAAATTGCATTTTATGATTTTTTATAGTAAAAACTGCATATTTTTGTAGGTTTAATGATTCAATCATCAAATGGAGTGCATTGAGAAGATAATTGGATAATTGATGATGGTTTAAAGTGATAAAAATAAAAATATGAAGTGTAAAAGAGAAAATGCAATTTAAGGACAAAAGAATGCAAGAAAAGTCAGCTTTGGCAACCTGTGGTATTTCGGCTATATCTTGAGCTACATACATTGGATTGAGATGATTCTTGAATCATTTTGAAGCCAAGAGATGTATCTAAATTTGGTATGAAGACATCAAAGTCCAATTCAGCCATTTTCCTGGTCAAAATATCGAAATACAGAAGTTAAAGTCTGCTGTCAAAAGCTGACAATAGAGCTCTGACCAGTCACTGTTTTTTTTATCATATCTCGGTCCACAGAGCTCCAAATGGGATGATTCTTGAGGCATTGGAAAGATAAGTCAAAGATCTACAACTTTATTGTTTTACACAAGAGCTAGTTTTACCTCAATCATAGAGAAAATTGTAGTTGAATTGTCAGATTCTAGTAAAAATTGGTTGCTCTCCACTTGTGCAACTTGTTTCCTTCTTCAATAATTCACAGCTATTGATGAACGTGTAACAACCAATTAGCAGCTGTAAAAGGGATGTTTGAAGTCTCATTTCTTGACTACATTCATCTATATATAGCCATGGACTTGCAAGATTGAAGATATAACTTTGGAAGGCTAGAAAGAACTTAACAAAAAATGTAGTCTTCACTAGTTTTTCTTGGTTCATTAGTATAGTATAGGTAGAGTAGTTTTTCCTTCTTGTATTTGTATCTAGATTTGGATGAAAATTGGAGGAGCAAAGATGGAGAGTTAGAGCTCATGTGACAAGGGTGACATCTCTCCTATCACTTTCTCTTTTGTATTTGATTTCATGTTTAGCTATAATACAAGTTTGGCTTTGTTTTTCTTCATGTTTTTCTATAGTTCATGCCTAGAGTATGGATGAGCTTTCTATATCTTGTTTATAGTGTTTACTTAGTTATTTGGTAATATTATTTTGAGCAAGTTATTTATCACTTTTGCTTTTCTAATCATGATTAACCGGCCACTAGTTGTGATTATCTAAAGTGTGAGGACCCGTACTTTTCTTAATTTCTAGGTTTTAATTTCTTTTAATTGCACGTTTTTCCACATTTTCTTTATTCAAAAATTTTAAAAAATAAATTTTATGAGTAAATATAGGTTTTAAATGATTTTTCTAGTATTGGTTAGTTTTTGAGAAATAAGAATGTATATCGGACGTGGGACCCACTAGTGCGGAAAGTTCGGTAAAATTCGGCCAACTAGGTTAAGTTTTGGATAGTGGAATTAATTTACCGGGTGTTAAGAGATAAGTAGAGGTTGCAATTTGTATTGGTGTGAGAGGAAACAAAGTGATAGACTTGCATTAAATAGGGTGACAAGTGTTACCATTTGGTTGGATTGACTTGTATGACCACTATTCATTTTCTTACCAATTGACCAAATAAATCAAAACAAAATACCAAAAATTCACCATTTGCTCCTTCATCTTGGCCGACCTCTTCAAGCAACAAAAGATAGAAAACTCTTCAAGTTTTTGGCTTCAATCTTGCTCCAATCTACCAAATCAACCATTGAATCTTGGTTTTGCTCCATAGAAACACTTAAGGGAGTGATAGTGAGTTGTTTTGTGGAGTTGTTTGGAAGGCTCAAGTGATTAGTTGCTCTCCCTCTTGTGTTGCTAAGGTAAGTTGAGAAGGACCCCTCTCCTCCCTCTAATGATGCTTAAATCATGATTGGTGGTAGTATAAGATGCACTTTTATGGTTTATATCTTGATTTTTGGTTGAATTGATGAAGTTTTATAATTTTTGGGGATTTTTCTGTTTTCATATGAATATGATTATGTGGTTATGTATGATGATTGGAAATGGTATTTAAGGAAGCTAGAAGGTGGAAAAAGTGGTAAATTGCAAGCAATTTATGTTTTAGAAAGAAAATTGGAAAGTAGGGTTTCTTTGAATTACATTCTGCCCGGTTTTGTAGCTCATAGTTAGAGGCCGAATTGGCCTTGGGTTAAAACATGAAAGTTGTAGGGAATGAAATTTTAGAGGTTACTACAAAATTTCAGGTCAATCGGAGTAGCGTACCTTGAGAAAAGACGGAATTACCCTTGCTGCCCTGGTTTTACCCGAATTTGGGAATTGCTTCTGTAATTGGTTATTTTGGTTAGGAATGCTTCCGAATTGGTTGTTAAGGTATTCTGATGAAATGTAGCCCTGTTTCTTAGATTTTAGATGGATTTGTAATTTCTGTATTTGGACTTAGGTAGGCTGATTTATGATGTTTGCACTAGAATGCGTTCTGTGAATCTGTTTTTGCGGTTCTGGTGTAGTATCTTGCATTTTTGACCTGGTTACACTCGAAACTGGGCTGAATGACCTTCTGCAATATTGTACCCATATCTCTTAGCTTCGAAACAGTGGGTCTTTCACCTTCATCCGATAATCGTAGTGCCATTGGTACCAAAACCGTAAAATGACGTCAAAAACTGTTTTTTTCGGGTTAACGCTTAACTCCATTTCCGGATTTTTCTGGTTTCCTCTAATGTTTATGTATGCTTATAGAGCCCTATTTTGGTGGTATTTAGAATTGGTTTATGACTTGTCATTGAGTCTTATTGTGCTTATTTGAATATTTTAGGGCTTGACTTTCATTTCCGGACTTTTCCCTAGCTTGAATGGTACTTGTACTACTTGGAGCTTACTAAATGGCTAGTGAATGAACTTATGTTGTGTGTGACTTTGGGACTAGCTGAGGAAAATAATGAAGCCATGACGGCTGGAAAAGTAAGCAAATTTAGGGGAAATGCTGTCCAATTTTCTAGGCCGTTTGGTTCCTTTAAGTTTGAATTGCCTTTTGGTAGAAATGAAGGGCTTTTGGGTTGTTTGAGCCTAGATCTTCATGTTACCTTTCCGTTTCCAAAAAATCATGTTTTGCACCCTTGCATTAGTAATTATTTGGCGAGGCATACGACTGGTAGTCGAGCCTCACATGTGCATTCTGTATACTCGATTTTTGAAAGTGGAACCTTCAATTGTTTTCCTTGGATTATTTTAGGGTTTCTTGGTGATTAAAGCTCTCTTTTGGGAGGTATCTGTACTGACCCCGGTGAGTGTTCCACTACCTGCTACCCGTTATGTGAAATATCTGAATATCTGAAATACTTGATTTATGACTGTTGGAGCCAAATACTGTTTTGATAAAAGAGAGGCGAGGGTGTACTTTATCACACTCGTTCTCTTGTCTGTTCATATGCCAATTTTGAGTGCGTATCTGAATCTGCTATCTGTATCTGTATCTGTTATCTGTATCTGGATCTGTATCTGTTCTGACGTCGTTTGGAAGCTTGTATCCAATGACCTTTCTGTGACCTCTGAGCTCAACACCTGTGGCCAGTTATTCGAGTCGGGCCGGCAAGGGGCTGGTCGATTAGATAACGAACCACGGTAGTCTGTTTTGGGATCTTTGGGTATTGAGACCCCTTGATTCCTGTATACTCGAGTATTACCATTTCTGATCTGATTGGATTTCGGGCCCGGTAGGGGTATGTGAGGTGGAAGGAATCGGAGAAAGTGGAGTCTACGGTATTGGTTATTCCTTTAGCGTTGACGGAGTGTCAACTATTATTTCGATCAAGCTTCAGTGACGCAAATGGGAATTTGGCTCCTGAGAGCCACCTGTATCCTTCCTATGTGAATCATTGGTTCCTTTCCTTTACATCTGGCATGTGTACCTGATTTGTTAAATGTGAAATGCCATGATTTTACTGCTATAGGTCTGGTACCTCATTGAGCGCAAGCTCACCCCTTTCTGTTCCTTTTGTTTTCCTTACAGGAAAATAAATACTTTTGGACTGGATTTGACAATTGGTTGCCGAATTGAGCTAGTTGGACATATCTTTTGTATAGCTCATTGATTGAAACCCTAAATGTACTTTTGGGTCCGTTTCTCTTTTGGATTTGGCAAATCGTACATGTATCCACTTTTGAGTCACTTTGGTATGCCCCTTTGGGTTGTATATGCTAAATTTCGAGATGTAAATATTTGCTTGACGTTTGGTTGGATTTTGCCGTGTCGGTTACTATTCGTAACCGACTCCGTTTTCATTTTTTTGTTTATTTTGTGATTTTGACTTGTTTACGCGCGTTTGTATGTTCCGGAACGTATTGGATCGCTCTAAACTGAACGACTGAGTCCCGGCGAGAGCTGGGCAGGCGGTCCGCCGAACCCTTTGGTTCGCCTTAGGGTGAGGTGGGGCTGTCACATAAAGGTGTTAAGTTTGCAATGAGAATTGGAATTTAATACTAGTTCAAGGAAGTGATGAACCTAGGTAGTACATTCACAAGAGTAGAGGTGCACCTTTGTGGCTTTAGTGACTTGTTTCATGTAATTTCATAGAAGAAATGAGCTTGTAATTAATATCATAACCACGAGAGTAGGTATGGTTTAGCTACAAGTATAATTGATTCACTACGAGAGTAGGTTTCACATACTTGAAGAAATTACGCCATAACTAACCAAGATAATAACATTCACTTAACCGGTAACTTCATTTGCAAGAGTAGTAAGGAATCCCATACCTGTAGGAGCTTTCTAGTGTTAATTTTATTACTTTTACTTCATGCTTATAGTCTAAAAATTAAAGGAGTTCGAAAATCACCGGTAGTTGCAATCTTCTCTGTGGGATCGACCCTTAATACCCTATACTCGCTCACGATTCGTATACTTGTGATAAATCGCGTGTGGGGTATTTAGGAATTATAAATGTAAAAATTGATTGTGGATGAGCCTGCTCACATCAAGTTTTTGGCGCCGTTGCCGGGGAAAAATTTGTCAATATCGGTGCTTGGAGCAACTTTATTAATTTAGACAATTTTTCTGATTTTTGTTGTTTTTGTTATGTCTATTGTGATTTATGTCATTTTTAGTGTTTTGTTGAGTCAATTTTTATTTTTTATTTTTAGTTTGTATCTTTGAATCTATCCTTCTTAATTAATCTTGCTTTTGATATTGTTTAAAAGTAATTTTAGGTGATGAGGAGGGTAGGTCAATATAGAGAACAAGGCATGAGAATTGAAAGATCGGCAACGGAAGGTTACTACGTGCAAAGCTCCTTGGATAGAGGTAACCAAGAAATTACCGAAGGTATGTCATTTGAAGATGGTTTAAGGAGTTTAAAGGTAAACTTGATGTTATAACGTTACAAATTCAAATGGACACTTTTATGCATGAAATTGAGCAAAAGAGTAATGTTAATCCTTTTAATTCTAATCATATAACTTGTGACTTGTGAGGAGGTTATCATGCTGCTTTTACATGTAGACAAGCACAAAATGTGGATTATTATGATGAATTAGGGCATTACGATTCTTATTTTGATCAATATGGATATAATTGGAGTAATTCATATGCTTATGGTTGGGATAATCAATGTGCATATAATGCTTCTTCATGTTCTTATGATTTCCAATCCAAAAGTGTCCAATATGAATCAAAACCATCTTGAGAGTTGGCAATAGAAAACGAATTAATGATCCTAAGCCAACTTGGGCGTTAGCTTTAGAAAAATTAGCTAATGTAACTTCTGACCGTTTTTATAGGGTTGAGGAAAGAATAGATGAATTAACTTTTCACTTTGGTAGAATACAAGAGCAATTGCATGCATTGTGTGAAGTTATTTCTTCTAACGATATGCAAAATAACCCTAGCATGAATGGTAGGAATGTTATATGTGAAAATGGATTGAATTTTGATGAAAATGATGAATCTCAGTTGTGTTTCAATGAGCAAATATTCATTTCACATGATAGTACCTTTGGAGCTAATTTTCAACCTCAGGAGGTGAGTTTTAATGATTCATTTTTCTCCCCTCTTGAGGAGTGTATTGAAAGTATAGGTTTGAAAGGTATTATTGCCCTAGAAACCCATATGACATCTCCTTTGGTGAGTTCTCAAGTGGTGCATATTCAAGCTAATATCTATGAAACACTTGAGATAGGTAAGTCACTTCCACATCTCACATCATTAGAACATGTGGCTTTTGCTATTAAGCCACCTTTTCATGATCCACCATGAAAAAAATTGGTGGATTATTCATTAACAAAACCTCCTTGAGAAATGAGGTGAAAAAGTCGAGCCAACGACTATAAACAAAAGCGTTTATTGGGAGGCAACCCAATGTTTTGGCTATTTTATTTTGGTGTGATTTCATGTTTAAATTATGTATTGAGTTATTTTGTTGTTTTTCATTTGTTTCTCATTTTCCATCTTTAGGTTAATATTATTAATGGTTATCAAATGGAACGCATGACGCATTAGAGATATGTGGACAATGGTTCGTGAACTGAATGCTTTGACATTTCGATCGCAACAATAGGGGAGTATTACTTTTCTTTATCTTGATTTTCCTTTTTACACATTGAGGACAATGTGCATGTTAAGTGTGGGGGGGAGAATTGAGATTATATACATTGTATGTGATTGACTTGTTGGTTGCAAATATTGAACTTGCGTTTAAATTCAAAATTTTTTTAAAATCTTGCCCAAATTTGCGAATTTGCCCCAAAAAGTTTCAAATTTTTTCAATTTTATCCAAAGGGGTAACAAGTTTCATACCATTAGTAATTCGAATTCCTTCTACATTTGAGATAAATATATGTGATTCGGAAACTTTTTTTCTCATTTAATTTGGAAATAACTATTATGTGATTATAATTTGTGCATTTGTAGGAAAGTATATCTTGTAAAGTGGAGAAAATTATACCTATTTTTTTTGCATATTTAATGAAATTTCTTCTCTTTATTTGATTTTATAAGTTAAGTGATAAATACGGTCAATAAGTGTAATACTCTTCTCATGATTATTCTTTTGAGGAAATTATTATTATCTTTGCTATTACAAAAAAAAAGAAAATAAAAGTGGAAAGAAAAAATAGAAAAAAAAGAAGAAAAAGAAGAAAAAAGAAAACAAGATGTGTTCTACTCCAATGATTCTTGTACTTAGTAACCGGGAGTCTTCATCTACAAATGTCGACTTTTGCGTAAAACGGTAGTTGAATTAAGAGTATGCAAAGCAACTTGAGTATGTGAAGTGTTGAGTAACCGTGATCTTCATCTAAAAATGTTGATCCTCGCGTCAAAAGGCATTCTCACGTCTTAAGTAATATTTAGATATGTTATATGAATAAATATCCTTTTAAGTAGAATAAAAAGATAATCATGAGTTTAGGAAGCATTATTATTGACCATATGATCTGCTTGCTTGTGAAATTGGGTAAGGATTAAAAAATCGATTTGAATTTGTTATAATGGTGGTATAATTGGCTCTCCTTTACTTGATATTATGAGTACTAAGGATTAATGAAAAATTGCATAATGGTTATTTACCTTGTTTGGAGAAAATGAAGTTGAATGGTGTCACATATGTTTATTTTCAAAATGTTGGATCATTGTTGGTTTGTATTTCTAATTGCTTGAGGACAAGCAATGGTTCAAGTGTGGGGGTATTTGACAAGTAGATATTTTACGTATTTTTAGTGTGTTTTATTGGTTAGTTTTTGTGTGTTTTATTTAGTTTTATAGCTAATAAACTAGGATTCTAGTGAAAATATGCATTTTATGGTTAAAGTGTAAAAAATTGCATTTTATGGATTTTTATGATAAAAACTGCATATTTTTGTAGGTTTAATGATTCAATCATCAAATGGAGTGCATTGAGACGATAATTGGATAATTGATGATGGTTTAAAGTGATAAAAATAAAAATATGAAGTGTAAAAGAGAAAATGCAATTTAAGGACAAAAGAATGCAAGAAAAGTCAGCTTTGGCAACCTGTGGTATTTCGGCTATATCTTGAGCTACATACATTGGATTGAGATGATTCTTGAACCATTTTGAAGCTAAGAGATGTATCTAAATTTGGTATGAAGACATCAAAGTCCAATTCAGCCATTTTCCTGGTCAAAATATCGAAATACAGAAGTTAAAGTCTGCTGTCAAAAGCTGACAATAGAGCTCTGACCAGTCAGTGGTTGTTTTATCATATCTCGGTCGACAGAGCTCCAAATGGGATGATTCTTGAGGCATTGGAAAGATAATTCAAAGATCTACAACTTTCTTGTTTTACACAAGAGCTAGTTTTACATCAATCATAGAGAAAATTGCAATTGAATTGTCAGATTCTGGTAAAAAATGGTTGCTCTCCACTTGTGCAACTTGTTTCCTTCTTCAATAATTCACAGCTATTGATGAACGTGTAATGTGAGAACCCTAAAATTTTCACATATTTTCAGCATTTTCGTTTAATTTCACATTCCTTTTAAAATGAAAGAAATTTTCTATCTATTTCTAAGGAGGGTTTTCATTGCATATATATGAACGTGTGATTGTGTATATCAAGTGTAATTGTGTGAGATTATATATATCTATATATATATCTTTGTTGGAAGAGCAGATGAGCGCAATGTTTGAGCTTGGAAAGAAAATTTTTTTTTTGGTGGAAAGGTTTTGAACCAAATCCGGCCAGTTCTTGGCCGGATTGCTTGAGGAATTTGAAAAAATTAAGTGTCGCCACTGCCTTGAATCCGGCCGGAAATCCGGCCAGAAATCGGCTGGATTGTATCGTGGCGGTCTGGCAGCCAGGTTTGACCAGCTGTTTTTCTTCCTTCTTATCTTACTTTTTGGCTGAAATATCTTCATTTTTGCTCCTTGCTTGACCGGCTGTCTTGAGAGAAAAACCAAGAAAGCTCTTCATTTTGTAGCTTCAATTTTTGCTCAAATCTTGAGTTTTATCCGGTGGAATCCCAAACTACTCCGTACAAGTGCTAGCTAAGGAGGATTAAAGGTGTTAGTAGAGTGATTTTTGAGGGGGAAGTACTAAACTATCATCTTTCTAGTGTTTCTAAGGTAACTTGTCAAGAACCCTTCTTTTACTTCTAATAATTGTATAGTAGTGGTTTATAGTTGTTAAATGCGTAGTTGTGTGAGAGATTTCTTGGGTTATAGTAGTAGTATGGTAATTTTCTGATTTTGGGGAATTTTTCTGTTTTCACATGATGGTTATGGTTGGCCTTGGATTGATAGCTCTAAATTGTGTTAAATGGAGCTTTTGTGCGTTAATTGCGGTTGTTTGCGGAAAATTTCAGATTTATGCAAAAAATTTCAGTTCTAGGGTTTTGATTTAGGGCTTTCTTATGGTTGGTTATTGAACTCTTAATTGGTTAAGATTTAAGGGTATTGTGGCCCTAATAGGTGTGTTTTATAGTTTATGATTTGTATGTGAAATGGTGGTTGATTCTTGTAAGATTGGGTGTTTGATTGTAGGGTGGAAAGTGAAGAAATTAAAGGGAAATGCTGTCCGTTTATTTTCTTGTGATTTGAGAGAGAGAGTGAGAGTTGGACGTATTTCGTTTAGTACTACCTAGACCCTCTCGTAGGGTGTTAGATGAGTTACATTGTATTTGTACGGTTATATTTTCGAGTGATGAATGGGATGACTATTTTAACCATTGTAAAACATGAGACATAGCTATAAATACTCAGTTTTGAACTTGAAACGTTTACTCATGTCTATTGGTCTAAATGTCCGTTTTACTCTCAAAATCATATTTATCCGTTGTACTGGTAGTTATTCGAATTTTCTTCATTTCACCTAACCTTTGTTGGATGAACTATAATATTTGCTCTTGACTAACCTTAGGGTTCATCGGTGACTGAGGGTGTTGTCCGGAAGGATATTTGGGACATTATTTTGCGTAAATAGGTGAGTGTTGTTTGTTTGTTATGTTTCTCTTGACTATGTGGCTTGTTATGGATGTTTGATAACATGTTAAATGCCTTCAATGATTGCTAAAAATGAGTTTTCTAGGCGAGTGTGTACTTTATCGCACTTGACCTAAATGAATGTGAAATTTCAATGAGAAAATGATTATGTGCTAAATGTGCATGAATGTAAGCCTTTTGGCTGAATTGAGCCCTGCCCTTCGTTACCGGTCAACTCGAGCAAGAAGCAGACTCGGTCGGGCGATTTGGTGACCCTGGGTGAAAGTTTGGTATACTCGAGCATTACCTTATTGTCGGGTGGAATCCGGCCAACGTCCGGAAAGGGGTGAAATAAAATGAATGAACGAGAGGCAATGTAAATGAAGGGTTTTTACTCACCAAAATGCATTTTCAAATGATTGGAGGAATAAGGAAATGAAAGGAGAATGAATGATTGAATGACTCCATGTGAGCATGTATCATTTTAATGAATGTATTATTTTTGCTTTATATTGTAAATGTTTCTTGAATTATTTGCTATCGATGGTTGACGTATTGGTCTTATTGTTTGATTATATGTCTGGAACCTCATTGAGCTTCTAGCTCATTCCTTTAGTTTTGTTTTCCTTAACAGGGGATGCGAGCAAGGACGAGAGATCTGTATAGACCAGCTTAGTCTAGTTCTTTTGTAGTAGTTCTCGCCCTAACGCTTGGCAAGGGTTGGATGTATGAAGAATAGAGAATCTTTGTATATTTGAGTTGTATTTCTTTTGAGATAGATATGTTTGTAAGTAGATGTTCTAGTTTGGGTTTGGTTATTTCACTTTTCCTCAAGGTTTTATCTTATTTTGTTTGATGAGTTTGAGTGAGTCCTGGCGAGAGTTGGGCAGGCAGTCCGCCGAACCCTTTGGTTCGCCTTAGGGGGAAGTGGGACTGTCACATGTAACAACCAATTAGCAGCTATAAAAGGGATGTTTGAAGCCTCATTTCTTGACTACATTCATCTATATATAGCCATGGACTTGCAAGATTGAAGATATAACTTTGGAAGGCTAGAAAGAACTCCACAAAAAATGTAGTCTTCACTAGTTTTTCTTGGTTCATTAGTATAGTATAGGTAGAATAATTTTTCCTACTTGTATTTGTATCTAGATTTGGATGAAGATTGGAGGAGCAAAGATGGAGAGTTAGAGCTCATGTGACAAGGGTGACATCTCTCCTATCACTTTCTCTTTTGTATTTGATTTCATGTTTAGCTATAATACAAGTTTGGCTTTGTTTTTCTTCATGTTTTTCTATAGTTCATGCCTAGAGTATGGATGAACTTTCTATATCTTGTTTATGATATTTACTTAGTTATTTGGTGATATTATTTTGAACAAGTTATTTATCACTTTTGCTTTTCTAATCATGATTAACCGGACATTAGTTGTGATTATCTAAAGGTGTTAAGTTTGCAATGAGAATTGAAATTTAATACTAGTTCAAGGAAGTGATAAACCTAGGTAGTACACTCACAAGAGTAGAGGTGCACCTTTGTGGCTTTAGTGACTTGTTTCATATAATTTCATAGAAGAAATGAACTTATAATTAATATCATAACCACGAGAGTAGGTATGGTTTAGTTACAAGTATAGTTGATTCATTACGAGAGTAGGTTTCACATACATGAAAAAATTACGCCATAACTAACCAAGATAATAGCATTTACTTAACCGGTAACTTCATTTGCAAGAGTATTAAGGAATTCCATACCTCTAGGAGTTTTCTAGTGTTAATTTTATTACTTTTACTTCATTATTATACTCTAAATAATAAAGGAGTTCGAAAATCACCGGTAGTTGCAATCTTCTCTATGGGATCGACCTTTAATACTCTATACTCGCTCACGATTCGTATACTTGCGATAAATTGTGTGTGGGATATTTAGGAATTATAAATGTAAAACTTGATTGTGAATGAGATTATTGTATATGTATACCCTGCTCATGTTATGTATTATGGACGTGGGACCCGCTAGTGCAGTAAGTGTGGTAAAATTTTGACGACTAGGTGGAGTTTTGCATAAAGGGATATTATTTTATCAAGTACAGAAAGATAATTAGAGGTTAGCTAAATAGATTAACCATTGGAAGACAAAGAGAAGAGGTGTTTATCTCAGTCCGTGACTTTTGATGATTACAAAACAAATGGATGTTACTAATATTCTCTGATTAGACCTTTTCAGAATCGAAACAAAACATGTTCAAAGGCTAACATATGCTGAAATAGCTGTCGGACGCACAAAAAGACTGCATCGGCCATCCGACAACCATTGAGTAACTTCGAACGCATGAAGAACCCACCCTCGGACGTCCGAAGATGATAAGCCAAGTCCTCCAAGTTCACTGACCTCGATCGGACGCACAACACCTGTGTACCGGACGTCCGACAAACGTTGCGACACTTCGGACGTAAAACATTGGAGGCACCGGACGTCCGAAAGATTTGAAGAAGAATTCCCAGTTTTACATCATGCCTTTGGACGCATATTCTAGAGGTACCGAACATCCTAAATATTTGAAGAAAACTTCCTAAACTCACTGCTTGCGTTCGGACGCAGAAAACTAGCCTACCGGACGTCCGACACCACCAACGGCTAGTTAACTCTTCAACTGCCTTCTATCCGTTGGTAAGTATTAATTGAGAAATTTTTTGGTCTCTTATAAAAAAAATAAAGTCAGGCACTTCAAATAACTTTTGCACATTGAGACTACATCAGATCTGGAGTGATTCAAGTGTGAGAATACTCTTTAAAGAAAATTTGTACTCTTAGTTGTGTAATTTTTGATAAGTTTTTCAAGTGTGTTTCAATTTTTTTAATAGTGTAGCTTTGTGAGAGTTATTCGAGTGATAGTAAAACTTCTTTACTTGACCAAGTGCGGCTTGGGGCAAGGAGGAAGTGATCCTTCCTTTGTACACAAAAGATTGATTGTAAGTTGATCAACTTGAAGAGACTTGCTATACAAAGTGATTTTCAAACTCAAGTGGAGTTTGAAATTTGGTTTGCTATTCTATCTTTTTACTTACTGTCTTGCAATATAAATTGTTTATCTTTTCTACTCCCAAACACTTGTGCTTTCTCATCAATTGTTTCATTGTGTGGTCCTTTAGAAAAAGATGGCAAGTTCTCAAAAAGTGACTCATAGCTTGACCAGTTTTTTAAACCACCTAATTCACCCCCTCTTAGGTTGTCATCGATCCTTACAATTGGTATCAAAACTTGGTCTCCTAGAGATTAAACTCAATCGATTTTGGAATAAAAATGACAACCAACAATGCCATATTTTTTGAAAGACACTCCGTCACTAGACCCCTAATGTTCAATGGATCAAATTATGTGAGTTGGAAGGAGAGGATGATTATTTTCTTACAATCTATTGATATTGACTTATGGTTTATTGTCAATGAAAGTCCATATGATGCCTCTATTATTGATGAAATTACTCATAGGCCGAAACCAAAAATAAGGAGTGTGTTGACTGGTGATGATAGAACTCATCTTACTTTAAATGTCAAGGCTATGAATGTATTATACAGTACTTTAGATTCAAGTGAGTCTATAAGAGTCAAAGACTGTAGATCTGCAAAAGAGATTTCGAATAAATTCAGAGAAATCCATGAAGGAAGTGAGAATGTGAGAGAACAAAAGAAGTCCATTATGGTCACTAAGTATGAATCTTTTAAGATGAAACCTCATGAAAACATTGACAAGATGTATTGTAGATTTAATGATCTTATTAAGGACTTAGAAGTACTTGAAAAGGATTACTCTCTAGGTGAGAAAAATAGAAAAATTCAGAATGCTTTATCCAAGGATTAGGAGAGTAAAGTGACTGTCATTGAAGAAGTTAAAGATCTAAATACCTTGCCCATTGAATCTCTTATTAATTCTCTAACTTCTTATGAGCTGAAACTCGAGTCCAAGGTGCAGGAGGAAGAAGATACAAAGGTGAAAAAGTGTATTGCTCTGAAAGCTTCACAAGATAAAGATGATTCAGCCTCTTTAGGTGGAGATGACATGGAAGGTGATGACAGTGATATTGCACTCATCACAAAAAGTTTCAAAAGAATACTCAACAAGAGGAGATTCAGAAAAGGTGGACCCAACAATTCATTCCCAAATCAGTTCAACAACTCGAGAAACAGAGGAAAACTAGAGCTCAACAAAAAGCAAATTGATAAAAGCTTTGAATGCGGCCAACTTGGACACTACGCAAATGAATGTCCAATAAAGAAAAAGAAGGAAAGCAAGGTTGAACAAAAATCAAAATTTAACAATTTTCAGATCACCTGGAATGACTGCAATTCAGAAGGTGAAGTCGAAGAAGAAGAGGAGTCTGCTCAAATGGCTTTCATTGCCATTGGTAATAAAGAGGTAACTACTTGTAACTCTCAAACTGATAGTGATAACGAATCTGATAATGATGTTAACTCTTTTATGGAAAGAATGCATAACAGTTTGAAAGAATCCTATATTAGAAACAAGGAACTAAAATAGAAAATTAACTTTCTGATTCAAGACAATGCAAACCTTTTTTGACAAAACAAATGTCTGAAAAATGAAAATGAGAACCTGAAATGGATTGACAATGATTTGCATGCTGAACTTGTGAGGACCCGTAATTTTCTTAATTTCTAGGTTTTAATTTCTTTTAATTGCACGTTTTTCCATATTTTCTTTATACAAAAATTTTAAAAATAAATTTTATGAGTAAATACAGTTTTAAAATGATTTTTCTAGTATCGGTTAGTTTTTGAGAAATTAAGAGCGCATATCGGACGTGGGCCCCGCTAGTGCGAAAAGTTCAGAAAATTCGGCCAGTTAGGTTAAGTTTTGGATACTGAATTTCATTTATCGGGTGTTAAGAGATAATTAGAGGTTACCAAGTGGATTGGTGTGAGAGGAACAAAGAGATAGAGATGCATTAAATCGGGTGACAAGTGTCACCATAAGATTAATTCTTAAGTTTGACTACTATTCATAACTTTACCATTTAATTAAAATTGGCCAAAAATCATCTTCATTTCTTACCTCTCTTGGCCGAACCTCTTGCTCAAAGAAAGAAAAAAAAATCCTCCAACTTCCTGCTTCATAATCTTGCTTCAATCTTCAATTTTCACCGTTTAATTTTGGGTTTGCTCCATAAAACCTCTCCACTTAGTGATTGTGAGGTGATTGGTGAAGTTGTTTGGAAGGCTAAGGTGTTGAATTGCTTCCTTTCTTGTCTTATAAGGTGAGTGACTAAGGGACTACTCTTGTCTTTCCAATAATGCTTAAGTAGTGACCTATGGGAGTTAAAGTAATGATCTTTGGTGTTATTTCATGATTTTGGTTGAGATTGATGACATTTTCTATTTAATTAGGATATTTCTGTTTTAATATGATTGTTATAGTGTGGCTATGTATGATGATTGGAAATGATCTAGAATGAAGCTAGAAGGTGTATATGGTGGTTAATTGCAAGAAATTTCTGCTTTGGAAAGAAATTTGGAAAGTTAGGGTTTCATTATTTTACATTCTGCCCGGCACAGTACCTCATAGTTAGAGGCCGAATTGGCCTTAGCTTAAAACACAAAAGTTGTAGCGAATGATATTTTAGAGATTTCTACAAAATTTCAGGTCAATCGGAGCAACGTAGCTTGTGTAAAGACTGAATTACACCTGCTGCCCTGTTTCTACCCGAATTTGATAATTGCGTCTGTAATTGGTTATTTTGGTTGGGCATACTTCGGAATTGATTATTGAGGTCTTCTGATGAATTGTAACCGTGTATCTTAGCTTTAAGATGGCTTTGGAATTACTTGATTTGGACTTAGGTATCCTGACTTATGATGTTTGAACCAGAATGCGGTTTGTGAACCTATTTTTGCGATTCTGGTGTAGTATATTGAAATTTTGACCTGGTTACGCTCGGAACTAGACAGAGTAGCCTTCTTCAACATTGTATCCCTATCTCTTAACTTCAAAATGGTGTATCTTTAACCTCCATCCGATAATCGTAGTGCCAATGGTGCCAAAACCGTAAAATGATGTCAAAAACTATTTTTTTTGGGTTAAAGCTTAATTCCATTTCCAGATCTTCCTGGTTTACTCTAGTGCTGATACATTCTTATGGAGCCCTATTTTGATAGTATTGGGAATTGGTTTTGACTTGTAATCGAGTCTTATTGTGCTTATTTGAATATTTTAGGGCTTGATTTTTATTTCCGGTCATTTTCCTAGCTAAATTTTGTACTTGAATGACTTTGAGCCTATTGAATGGCTGTTGTGATGAATTTATATTTCGTATGACTTTGGGACTGGCTGAGGAAAGTAATGAAGCCATGACGGCTGGAAAAGTAAGCAAATTTAGGAGAAATGCTGTCCAATTTTCTAGGCCGTTTAGTCTCTTTAGGTTTGAGTTGCCTTTTGAAAGTCATATTTTATTCTTTTGTACTAGTACTTACCATGGAAAGGCGTACGACGCGTAGTCGAGCCTCACTTGTGCATTCCGTTTACTCGCTTTTGAATGTGAAACCTTCAATTGGTTTACTTTCATTATTTTAGGGTTTCTTGGCGATTAAAGCCAATCTGAAGTGAAAACTTTTGAAGTATCCGTACTTGAACCGGTGAGTGTACCACTCCCCTCACTTGTTGTTTCACTCGATTTCTGTACATGCAATCTGTGATATGAACGACTGAATTATCTATTTATTTTGTTGGAGACGGGGGTGTACTTTATCACATTCGTTCTCTTGTCTGGTCATATGCCAATTTTTGGTGTGAATCCGAATCTGTTATCTGTATCTGTATCTGAATCTGTTATCTGTACCTGTATCTGCATCTGTATCTGTTCTGACGTCGTTTGGAAGCTCGTATCCAATGACCTTTCTGTGACCTCTGAGCTCAACACCAGTGGCTAGTTACTCGAGTCAGGCCGGCAAGGGCCTGGTCGATTAGATAACGAACCTCGGTAGTCTGTTTTGGGATCTTTGGGTATTGAGACCCTTGATTCCGGTATACTTGAGTATTACCATTTCTGAACTGATTGGAGTTCGGGCCCGGTAGGGGTATGTGAGGTGGAAGGAATCGGAGAAAGTGGAGTCTACGATATTGGTTACTCCTTTAGCGTTGACGGAGTGTCAACTATTATTTCGATCAAGCTTCGGTGAAGTAAATGGGAATTTGGCTCCTGAGAGCCACCTGTATCCTTCCTATTTGAATCATTGGTTCTAACTACTTTACTTTACATCTGGCATGTGTACCTGATTTGTTAAATGTGAAATGCCATGATTTTACTGCTTTATGTCTGGTACCTCATTGAGCACAAGCTCACCCCTTTCTATTATCTTTGTTTTTCCTTACAGGGTTCCATGTTTTGAAAGCAAGATTTTTGGAAGAAAAGAGTTGAGCCAGTTGTAGGACTTCTTTTGTTTATGCTCTTCTGTAACTGAAACCCGGATTGTATTTTGTATAGCGTGAATACTCTGGCTTGTATGTTGGTTCATTGGTTCAAGACTCCGATGTAAATCTATGTATAAGTATTTAATTGACGTCCCGTACTTCCGTATAGTTTGGTAAGCTCTGTTTAACCCTGGGTGGTCTCCAATTGTACGTTTTCGTTGAGTTCTCGCGCGTCCTATCTAGGGTTTGAGTGGTTCGACTCCGTAGTCTTGGCGAGAGCTGGGCAGGCGGTCCGCTGAACCCTTTGGTTCGCCTTAGGGTAAGGTGGGCCTGTCACAGGTGGTATCAGAGCTGCTTCGCGTGGTCTCTGCGCGGAGTGAGCTTGGGGCCAAGTGATGTTATGGTCCTGCTTTTGGTGAAGGTGTCTAAAAGGGTTAAGTGCTCTTTTGAGCATAAGTTATGAACCGGGCATGTTTTAAGTGTAAAAATCTTTATCATGAAACTTGAGGAAGATAGATCTGTATGTCGGGTAGGAATCTATAATATGGATGATTTACTCTTGGGACCGGCCGGCTCGAGTTGTGAATTATCTTATTTGGGATTCTTGTGCCCGGCTACTAAATCAATAAGAGCCTAGGTTAGAAAGGACTTAGGCGAACTAGAAAGGTGATTCTATGGAACTTCGTGTGGTCTGTTCGGGTGTGGTTAAGCGTGATCAACCTTGATTAAGATATAAATGGTGTTGTTGTCGTAGATTATGGACGGAGCCCTAGAAGGGGGAAAAGCTCTTCGTGAGTTATTTTTGTACTCGTGACCTAGTCTGTCTATAGTACTTTCGGATGATCCCGCTACTTTCATGGATCTCTCATATTTGTATCTAATTGACTGCTACTGTGTGACTGGTTCGGTCCAGTTGTGTGTATATATGCTTTTGATCTGTGTGTACCTCTTGTTATTTGCTTATGCTTATAATTATCTTTAATATTATCTTTGCACCTCGACCCTAGATTGACTTAGATTAATGGAGGGCACACGTAGTGGCTGGGGACGTGGGCGCGGGCGTAGGCAACCCACGCCGGACAGGGGTGCTGGGGAAACCTCATCTGGATTTAATCCTGAACCGAGGGTTGACCCGAACGTGCAAATAGCTGCCGCTATGCAGCAAATGACCAACTTGCTGGCACAAGTGGTGCAGCAACAGGGCCAAAACCCGAACCCTAATCCTGGAAACCCTGGCAACCATACCGAGAGCGAGGACAGAGCTCTCGAAAGATTTCAAAAGTTTGCTCCACCCAAGTTTCTTGGGGGGCCCGACCCGGATGTCGCCGAAAGGTGGCTCGAGAAGATGGTGGATATCTTTGCGGCCCTGCATTACACCGAAGAAAGGCATGTGACTTTTGCCGTCTTCCAACTTGAAGGGGCGGCCCGTTCCTGGTGGAACGTTATTCGGCAAAAATGGGAATGGGAACAAACGCCCAGGACTTGGGTGAATTTTATGCGGGAGTTCAACGCGAAATTTTTTCCTCCTCTCGTTCAGGAGCGAAAGGAAGATGAATTTATCCGACTTCGCCAAGGGACCCAATCTGTAGCGGAATATGAAAGCCAGTTCACCCGCCTATCCAAATTTGCCCCTGAGTTGATTGTGACCGAGCAACGGCGGATCAGACGTTTTATCCAGTGCTTGAACGTGGAGATCCAGAAAGATCTAGCCATAGCCCAAATTAACGCCTTCAGCGATGCCGTAGAGAAGGCGCAACGAGTAGAGAATGCTAGGCTGCAGGTGAAAAACTTTCAAGTCAAAAAAAGGGGCTTTCCTGGGAGTAGCTCTGAGCAAGAAGGTACAAGTACGCCCCCTAAGATTGGAAAGGGAAACGGGGGAGTACGACAACCAAGGGTGTCACGTGATGTCTCTCAGGGGGGACCGGTCTCTGCTACTCGTGGTCCTTGCGGATATTGCGGAGGGCCAAACATACGGAGGCAAATTGTTGGAAGAAAGAGGGAAACTGTTTGCGCTGTGGAAGTGCCGATCATCGGATTACTGACTGCCCAGTTCGATTGCGAAAAGGAAAAGGGACCCCGCAACCCATTAAGACTAACCCTGGACAGTTGAAAAAGGAAGGGACTGGATCCAAGGTACCGGCTCAGGTGTACTCTTTAGAACACCATCAGGGTCCTGACTCGTCTGAGGACGTAGAAAATATGGTCCGTTGGGTACCTTAGATTTTGATAGATTCCGTTGATAAGAAAATTTCGAGGTCGAAATTTCTTTAAGGGGAGAGAGTGTGAGGACCCGTAATTTTCTTAATTTTTAGGTTTTAATTTCTTTTAATTGCACGTTTTTCCACATTTTCTTTATTCAAAAATTTTAAAAATAAATTTTATGAGTAAATATAGTTTTAAAATGATTTTTCTAGTATCGGTTAGTTTTTGAGAAATTAAGAGCGTATATCGGACGTGGGCCCCGCTAGTGCGAAAAGTTCGGAAAATTCGGCCAGTTAGGTTAAGTTTTGGATACTGGATTTAATTTACCGGGTGTTAAGAGATAATTAGAGGTTACCAAGTGGATTGGTGTGAGAGGAACAAAGAGATAGAGATGCATTAAATAGGGTGACAAGTGTCACCATAAGATTAATTCTTAAGTTTGACTACTATTCATAACTTTACCATTTAATTAAAATTGGCCAAAAATCATCTTCATTTCTTACCTCTCTTGGCCGAACCTCTTGCTCAAAGAAAGAAAAAAAAATCCTCCAACTTCCTGCTTCATAATCTTGCTTCAATCTTCAATTTTCACCGTTTAATTTTGGGTTTGCTCCATAAAACCTCTCCACTTAGTGATTGTGAGGTGATTGGTGAAGTTGTTTGGAAGGCTAAGGTGTTGAATTGCTTCCTTTCTTGTCTTATAAGGTGAGTGACTAAGGGACTACTCTTGTCTTTCCAATAATGCTTAAGTAGTGACCTATGGGAGTTAAAGTAATGATCTTTGGTGTTATTTCATGATTTTGGATGAGATTGATGGCATTTTCTATTTAATTAGGATATTTCTATTTTAATATGATTGTTATAGTGTGGCTATGTATGATGATTGGAAATGATCTAGAATGAAGCTAGAAGGTGTATATGGTGGTTAATTGCAAGAAATTTCTGCTTTGGAAAGAAATTTGGAAAGTTAGGGTTTCATTATTTTACATTCTGGCTGGCACAGTACCTCATAGTTAGAGGCCGAATTGTCCTTGGGTTAAAACATGAAAGTTGTATTTAATGATATTTTAGAGATTCTTACAAAATTTCAGGTCAATCGGAGCAACGTAGCTTGTGAAAAGACTGAATTACCCCTGCTGCCCTGTTTCTACCCGAATTTGATAATTGCATCTGTAATTGGTTATTTTGGTTGGGAATACTTAGGAATTGGTTGTTGAGGTCTTCTGATGAATTGTATCCATGTATCTTAGCTTTCGGATGGCTTTAGAATCACTTGATTTGGACTTAGGTAGCCTGACTTATGATGTTTGAACCAGAATGCGGTTTGAGAACCGGTTTTTGCGGTTCTGGTGTAGTATATTGAAATTTTGACCTGGTTACGCTCGGAACTGGACAGAGTAGCCTTCTTCAACATTGTAGCCCTATCTCTTAGCTTCGAAACGGTGTATCTTGTACCTCAATCCGATAATCTTTGTGCCAATGGTGCCAAAACCGCAAAATGATGGCAAAAACTATTTTTTTTGGGTTAAAGCTTAATTCCATTTCCGGATCTTCCTGGTTTACTCTAGTGCTGATACATTCTTATGGAGCCCTATTTTGATAGTATTGGGAATTGGTTTATGACTTGTAATCGAGTCTTATTGTGCTTATTTGAATATTTTAGGGCTTGACTTTCATTTCCGGTCATTTTCCTAGCTAAATTTTGTACTTGAATGACTTTGAGTCTATTGAATGGCTGTTGTGATGAATTTATATTTCGTATGACTTTGGGACTGGCTGAGGAAAATAATGAAGCCATGACGGCTGGGAAAAGTAAGCAAATTTAGGGGAAATGCTGTCCAATTTTCTAGGCCGTTTAGTCTCTTTAGGTTTGAGTTGCCTTTTGAAAGTCATATTTTATTCTTTTGTACTAGTACTTACCATGGAAAGGCGTACGACGCGTAGTCGAGCCTCACTTGTGCATTCCGTTTACTCGCTTTTGAATGTGAAACCTTCAATTGGTTTACTTTCATTATTTTAGGGTTTCTTGGCGATTAAAGCCAATCTGAAGTGAAAACTTTTGAAGTATCCGTACTTGAACCGGTGAGTGTACCACTCCCCTCACTTGTTGTTTCACTCGATTTCTGTACATGCAATCTGTGATATGAACGACTGAATTATCTATTTATTTTGTTGGAGACGGGGGTGTACTTTATCACATTCGTTCTCTTGTCTGGTCATATGCCAATTTTTGGTGTGAATCCGAATCTGTTATCTGTATCTGTATCTGAATCTGTTATCTGTACCTGTATCTGCATCTGTATCTGTTCTGACGTCGTTTGGAAGCTCGTATCCAATGACCTTTCTGTGACCTCTGAGCTCAACACCAGTGGCTAGTTACTCGAGTCAGGCCGGCAAGGGCCTGGTCGATTAGATAACGAACCTCGGTAGTCTGTTTTGGGATCTTTGGGTATTGAGACCCTTGATTCCGGTATACTTGAGTATTACCATTTCTGAACTGATTGGAGTTCGGGCCCGGTAGGGGTATGTGAGGTGGAAGGAATCGGAGAAAGTGGAGTCTACGATATTGGTTACTCCTTTAGCGTTGACGGAGTGTCAACTATTATTTCGATCAAGCTTCGGTGAAGTAAATGGGAATTTGGCTCCTGAGAGCCACCTGTATCCTTCCTATTTGAATCATTGGTTCTAACTACTTTACTTTACATCTGGCATGTGTACCTGATTTGTTAAATGTGAAATGCCATGATTTTACTGCTTTATGTCTGGTACCTCATTGAGCACAAGCTCACCCCTTTCTATTATCTTTGTTTTTCCTTACAGGGTTCCATGTTTTGAAAGCAAGATTTTTGGAAGAAAAGAGTTGAGCCAGTTGTAGGACTTCTTTTGTTTATGCTCTTCTGTAACTGAAACCCGGATTGTATTTTGTATAGCGTGAATACTCTGGCTTGTATGTTGGTTCATTGGTTCAAGACTCCGATGTAAATCTATGTATAAGTATTTAATTGACGTCCCGTACTTCCGTATAGTTTGGTAAGCTCTGTTTAACCCTGGGTGGTCTCCAATTGTACGTTTTCGTTGAGTTCTCGCGCGTCCTATCTAGGGTTTGAGTGGTTCGACTCCGTAGTCTTGGCGAGAGCTGGGCAGGCGGTCCGCTGAACCCTTTGGTTCGCCTTAGGGTAAGGTGGGCCTGTCACAGGTGGTATCAGAGCTGCTTCGCGTGGTCTCTGCGCGGAGTGAGCTTGGGGCCAAGTGATGTTATGGTCCTGCTTTTGGTGAAGGTGTCTAAAAGGGTTAAGTGCTCTTTTGAGCATAAGTTATGAACCGGGCATGTTTTAAGTGTAAAAATCTTTATCATGAAACTTGAGGAAGATAGATCTGTATGTCGGGTAGGAATCTATAATATGGATGATTTACTCTTGGGACCGGCCGGCTCGAGTTGTGAATTATCTTATTTGGGATTCTTGTGCCCGGCTACTAAATCAATAAGAGCCTAGGTTAGAAAGGACTTAGGCGAACTAGAAAGGTGATTCTATGGAACTTCGTGTGGTCTGTTCGGGTGTGGTTAAGCGTGATCAACCTTGATTAAGATATAAATGGTGTTGTTGTCGTAGATTATGGACGGAGCCCTAGAAGGGGGAAAAGCTCTTCGTGAGTTATTTTTGTACTCGTGACCTAGTCTGTCTATAGTACTTTCGGATGATCCCGCTACTTTCATGGATCTCTCATATTTGTATCTAATTGACTGCTACTGTGTGACTGGTTCGGTCCAGTTGTGTGTATATATGCTTTTGATCTGTGTGTACCTCTTGTTATTTGCTTATGCTTATAATTATCTTTAATATTATCTTTGCACCTCGACCCTAGATTGACTTAGATTAATGGAGGGCACACGTAGTGGCTGGGGACGTGGGCGCGGGCGTAGGCAACCCACGCCGGACAGGGGTGCTGGGGAAACCTCATCTGGATTTAATCCTGAACCGAGGGTTGACCCGAACGTGCAAATAGCTGCCGCTATGCAGCAAATGACCAACTTGCTGGCACAAGTGGTGCAGCAACAGGGCCAAAACCCGAACCCTAATCCTGGAAACCCTGGCAACCATACCGAGAGCGAGGACAGAGCTCTCGAAAGATTTCAAAAGTTTGCTCCACCCAAGTTTCTTGGGGGGCCCGACCCGGATGTCGCCGAAAGGTGGCTCGAGAAGATGGTGGATATCTTTGCGGCCCTGCATTACACCGAAGAAAGGCATGTGACTTTTGCCGTCTTCCAACTTGAAGGGGCGGCCCGTTCCTGGTGGAACGTTATTCGGCAAAAATGGGAATGGGAACAAACGCCCAGGACTTGGGTGAATTTTATGCGGGAGTTCAACGCGAAATTTTTTCCTCCTCTCGTTCAGGAGCGAAAGGAAGATGAATTTATCCGACTTCGCCAAGGGACCCAATCTGTAGCGGAATATGAAAGCCAGTTCACCCGCCTATCCAAATTTGCCCCTGAGTTGATTGTGACCGAGCAACGGCGGATCAGACGTTTTATCCAGTGCTTGAACGTGGAGATCCAGAAAGATCTAGCCATAGCCCAAATTAACGCCTTCAGCGATGCCGTAGAGAAGGCGCAACGAGTAGAGAATGCTAGGCTGCAGGTGAAAAACTTTCAAGTCAAAAAAAGGGGCTTTCCTAGGAGTAGCTCTGAGCAAGAAGGTACAAGTACGCCCCCTAAGATTGGAAAGGGAAACGGGGGAGTACGACAACCAGGGGTGTCACGTGATGTCTCTCAGGGGGGACCGGTCTCTGCTACTCGTGGTCCTTGCGGATATTGTGGAGGGCCAAACATACGGAGGCAAATTGTTGGAAGAAAGAGGGAAAATGTTTGCGCTGTGGAAGTGCCGATCATCGGATTGCTGACTGCCCAGTTCGATTGCGAAAAGGAAAAGGACCCCGCAACCCATTAAGACTAACCCTGGACAGTCGGAAAAGGAAGGGACTGGATCCAAGGTACCGGCTCAGGTGTACTCTTTAGAACACCATCAGGGTCCTGACTCGTCTGAGGACGTGGAAGGTATGGTCCGTTGGATACCTTAGATTTTGATAGATTCTGTTGATAAGAAAATTTCGAGGACGAAATTTCTTTAAGGGGGAGAGAGTGTGAGGACCCGTAATTTTCTTAATTTCTAGGTTTTAATTTCTTTTAATTGCACGTTTTTCCACATTTTCTTTATCCAAAAATTTTAAAAATAAATTTTATGAGTAAATATAGTTTTAAAATGATTTTTCTAGTATCGGTTAGTTTTTGAGAAATTAAGAGCGCATATCGGACGTGGGCCCCGCTAGTGCGAAAAGTTCGGAAAATTCGGCTAGTTAGATTAAGTTTTGGATACTGAATTTATTTACCGGGTGTTAAGAGATAATTAGAGGTTACCAAGTGGATTGGTGTGAGAGGAACAAAGAGATAGAGATGCATTAAATAGGGTGACAAGTGTCACCATAAGATTAATTCTTAAGTTTGACTACTATTCATAACTTTACCATTTAATTAAAATTGGCCAAAAATCATCTTCATTTCTTACCTCTCTTGGCCGAACCTCTTGCTCAAAGAAAGAAAAAAAAATCCTCCAACTTCCTGCTTCATAATCTTGCTTCAATCTTCAATTTTCACCGTTTAATTTTGGGTTTGCTCCATAAAACCTCTCCACTTAGTGATTGTGAGGTGATTGGTGAAGTTGTTTGGAAGGCTAAGGTGTTGAATTGCTTCCTTTCTTGTCTTATAAGGTGAGTGACTAAGGGACTACTCTTGTCTTTCCAATAATGCTTAAGTAGTGACCTATGGGAGTTAAAGTAATGATCTTTGGTGTTATTTCATGATTTTGGTTGAGATTGATGGCATTTTCTATTTAATTAGGATATTTCTGTTTTAATATGATTGTTATAGTGTGGCTATGTATGATGATTGGAAATGATCTAGAATGAAGCTAGAAGGTGTATATGGTGGTTAATTGCAAGAAATTTCTGCTTTGGAAAGAAATTTGGAAAGTTAGGGTTTCATTATTTACATTCTGCCCGGCACAGTACCTAGTAGTTAGAGGCCGAATTGGCCTTGGCTTAAAACATGAAAGTTGTAGGGAATGATATTTTAGAGATGCATGAAACATTTCAGGTCAATCGGAGCAACGTAACTTGTGAAAAGACTGAATTACCCCTGCTGCCCTGTTTCTACCCGAATTTGATAATTGCGTCTGTAATTGGTTATTTTGGTTGGGAATACTTCGGAATTGGTTGTTGAGGTCTTCTGATGAATTGTATCTGTGTATCTTAGCTTTTGGATGGCTTTGGAATTACTTGATTTGGACTTAGGTAGCCTGACTTATGATGTTTGAACCAGAATGCGGTTTGTGAACCTATTTTTACGGTTCTGGTGTAGTATATTGAAATTTTGACCTGGTTACGCTCGGAACTGGACAGAGTAGCCTTCTTCAACATTGTATCCCTATCTCTTAGCTTCAAAACGGTGTATCTTGTACCTCCATCCGATAATCGTAGTGCCAATGGTGCCAAAACCGTAAAATGATGTCAAAAACTATTTTTTTTGGGTTAAAGCTTAATTCCATTTCCGGATCTTCCTGGTTTACTCTAGTTCTGATACATTCTTATGGAGCCCTATTTTGATAGTATTGGGAATTGGTTTTGACTTGTAATTGAGTCTTATTGTGCTTATTTGAATATTTTAGGGCTTGACTTTCATTTCCGGTCATTTTCCTAGCTAAATTTTGTACTTGAATGACTTTGAGCCTATTGAATGGCTGTTGTGATGAATTTATATTTCGTATGACTTTGGGACTGGCTGAGGAAAATAATGAAGCCATGACGGCTGGAAAAGTAAGCAAATTTAGGGGAAATGCTGTCCAATTTTCTAGGCCGTTTAGTCTCTTTAGGTTTGAGTCACCTTTTGAAAGTCATATTTTATTCTTTTGTACTAGTACTTACCATGGAAAGGCATACGACGCGTAGTCGAGCCTCACTTGTGCATTCCGTTTACTCGATTTTGAATGTGAAACCTTCAATTGGTTTACTTTGATTATTTTAAGGTTTCTTGGCGATTAAAGCCAATCTGAAGTGAAAACTTTTGAAGTATCCGTACTTGAACCGGTGAGTGTACCACTCCTCTCAGTTATTGTTTAACTCGGTTTCTGTACATGCAATCTGTGATATGAACGACTGAACTATCTGTTTATTCTGTTTGAGACGAGGGTGTACTTTATCAGACTCGTTCTCTTGTCTGTTCATATGCCAATTTTGAGTGTGAATCTGAATCTGCTATCTGTATCTGTATCTGTTATCTGTATCTGTATTTGTATCTGTTCTGACGTCGTTTGGAAGCTTGTATCCAACGACCTTTCTGTGACCTCTGAGCTCAACACCTGTGGCTAGTTACTCGAGTCGGGCCGGCAAGAGCCTGGTCGATTAGATAACGAACCACGGTAGTCTATTTTGGGATCTTTGGGTATTGAGACCCTTGATACCGGTATACTCGAGTATTACCATTTCTGAACTGATTGGAGTTCGGGCCCGGTAGGGGTATGTGAGGTGGAAGGAATCAGAAAAAGTGGAGTCTACGGTATTGGTTACTCCTTTAGCGTTGACGGAGTGTCAACTATTATTTCGATCAATCTTCGGTGAAGCAAATGGGAATTTGGCTCCTGAGAGCCACCTGTATCCTTCCTATTTGAATCATTGGTTCTAACTACTTTACTTTACATCTAGCATGTGTACCTGATTTGTTAAATGTGAAATGCCATGATTTTACTGATTTATGTCTGGTACCTCATTGAGCGCAAGCTCACCCCTTTCTGTTACCTTTGTTTTTCCTTACAGGGTTCCATGTTTTGAAACCAAGATTTTTGGAAGAAAAGAGTTGAGCCAGTTGTAGGACTTCTTTTGTTTATGCTCTTCTGTAACTGAAACCCTAATTGTATTTTGTATAGCGTGAATACTCTGGCTTGTATGTTGGTTCATTGGTTCAAGACTCCGATGTAAATCTATGTATAAGTATTTAATTGACGTCTCGTACTTCCGTATAGTTTGGTAAGCTCTGTTTAACCCTGGGTGGTCTCCAATTGTACGTTTTCGTTGAGTTCTCGCGCGTTCTATCTAGGGTTTGAGTGGTTCGAATCCGTAGTCCTGGCGAGAGTTGGGCAGGCGATCCGCTGAACCCTTTGGTTTGCCTTAGGGTGAGGTGGGGCTGTCACAGAACTTCATAGAAAGACAAACTTCTGTGACATGCTCAAAAATGAACAAAGTATCTTGAAAAGAAGAATGGATGATCTTAGTCAGATGCTTCAACATAAGAAACAAAACTGTTTTCAAAGGAATGATACAAAACCTCATTTTGGTACTCATCAGAAAAGGTTGAATCATAGTGCAAATGAGTTTACTATCTATAGCAAAAGGTAAATCAGATTTATTAAACCTGTTCATTTGAATAATTCATTGACTATGTGCAGTTTCTGTTGTCAATTTGGCCACACAAAAAGCAATTGTTATGTTAGAAAAAATATGAGAAATGGAATGAGATGCATGTGAATGGTTAGATATAATGCTAACTGTCAAGAACCCAAAAAGTAAAGGGTACCAAATATTATCTTGTGAATTTTTGTGTCGGTGAACCTGGTGAACATTGTTAAGAAATCAAAGTGGTTCATAGATAGTGGATGCTCAAGACATATGACTGGTGATCCATCACAGTTCATCAAGCTCAAGCCTAAAGCAAGCGGAAGGTAACATTTGGAGATGATAACAAAGCCAAAACTGTTGGAATTGGTGATGTTGGTAAGAATGGTCACACCTTTGTTCACAATGTTCTTTTAGTTGACAATTTGAGCTATAACTTATTAAGTATTAGTCAATTGTGTGATAGGAATTTGTTTGTGTTATTTAAAAAGCATGAATGCCTTGTTCTTGACTTAAAGTTCAACACTGTTTTCAAAAGAAAAAGAGTTAATGACATTTATGTAATTATCCTTGAAAAAGTTGATTCTTCTAGCCTTAGTTGTCTCAAAGTAGCAAATGAGGACCCCTAGTTGTCGCATAGAAGGCTTTGTCATTTCAATATGGATCTGCTAAAAAAAATTTCCACAGAGGAACTTGTTAGAGGGCTGCCAAAGATCAAATTTGAAAAGGACAGAATTTGTGATGCTTGCCAATTTGAAAAACAAGTCAAAGTATCTTTTAAACCCAAGAAATGTGTTTCTACTACAAAACCTCTAGAACTCTAACATCGTGATTTATTTGGTCCTACACAAACAACCAGCTTAGGTGGTAAAAGATTTTGCCTTGTTGTTGTTGATGATTATTCTAGATACACTTGGGTGATGTTTCTTGCACACAAAAATGATGCTTTCAAAAACTTTGTTTCATTATTTACAAAAGTTCAGAATCTGATTGGATTGAAAATCATCAAAATCAGAAGTGACAATGGCTCAAAATTTCATTTTTGTGGTTTTCCAGAATTTCGTAACAACAATGGTATTACACATGAATTTTCAATTGCAAGAGTTCCCCAACAAAATGGGGTTGTTGAAAGAAAAATAAAACTCTTCAAGAGGCTGCTAGAACCATGTTAAGTGAGTGTAATTTACCAAAATATTTTTGGGTTGAAACTATAAATATAGCTTGCTATACCATGAATAGTATGACAGCCCCACCTTCCCCTAAGGCGAACCAAAGGGGTTAGCGAACTGCCTGCCCAGCTCTCGCCAGGACTAACGGTTCGGTATAGAACGAGCTAATACATTCTGGAGCTTACCAACGCGGGTAAACAAATCAAAATGTTAAAATAAAAAAAAAAATGAAACCGAAGTCGGCTATGAATAGTAACCGACCCGTCAGAACCCAACCAAATATCAAGTAAACATTCACATCTTGAAACTTAGCATTTACAAGCCAAAGTGGCATACAAAAGTATTCAAAAGTGGATACATGTCTGGTTTGCCAAATCAAAAGGAAAACGGTCCCAAAAGTACATTTAGGGTTTCAATACATTGACTACACAAAAGATAATGGCACCAATTTGTCAAATCCAGTCCAAAAGTAATTATTTTTCCGGTAAGAAAAACAACATATTATATCTCTACACAAGGGAACAGTGGCCTTGAGTCAGGTAGGCGCCCATCAAGTGAGGCTAGCCAGACAACTAAATAGTCAGTCGAATCATCGATGGCATTATACACAAATTTTAACAAATCCATGGTACAACAGAGCCAAATGTAAGAAGTAGTAATTATCTATAGAAAACCAAGTTGGAGTCAATCAGAAGGATCACAAGGTGTGCCTCAGGACCCTCAAATGCTCATTTTAGACATCATCGAAGTTATTAGGATCTGACACATATAAGATAGGATGCACACTGTACTTCCCGTCGAACAGTGAAAAGGAGTATAAGCCTAAGTTACACCCTGTTGGTTATGACTCCACTTTCTTCGATTCCTTCCACCTCACATACCCCACTGGGCCCGAAATCCAATCAGATCAGAAATGGTAATACTCGAGTATACCCGGAATCAAGGGTCTCAATACCCAAAGATCCCAAAACAGACTACCGTGGTTCGTTATCTAATCGACCAGGCCCTTGCCGGCCCGACTCGAGTAACTGGCCACAGGTGTTGAGCTCAGAGGTCACAGAAAGGTCGTTGGACACAAGCTTCCAAACGACGTCAGAACAGATACAGATACAGATACAGATAACAGATACAGATAGCAGATTCAGATACGCGTTCAAAATTGGCATATGAACAGACCAGAGAACGAGTGTGATAAAGTACACCCTCGCCTCCCTTTTATCAAAACAGTATTTGGCTCCAACAGTCATAAATCAAGTATTCAGATATTCAGATATTTCACATAACGGGTAGCAGGTAGTGGAACACTCACCGGGGTCAGTACAGATACCTCCCAAAAGAGAGCTTTAATCACCATGAAACCCTAAGATAATCCAAAGAAAACAATTGAAGGTTCCACTTTCAAAATCGAGTATACAGAATGCACATGTGAGGCTCGACTACCAGTCATAAGCCTCGCCAAATAATGATTAAAGCAAGGGTGCAAAACATGAATTTTTGGAAACGAAAAGGTAAAATGAAGACCTAGGCTCAAACAACCCAAAAGTCCTTCGCTCAAATCACAAGTAAATCCAACTAGCCTTCAAGTAAAATTTCGGCAGCATATCCCTTGTGTTTACCTAATTTCCAGCCATCATGGGTTCATTATTTCCTCAAATCAGTCCCAACATCTCGTACAAAAATAATCTCATTCCCAAAAGCCGTTCACTAGGCTTAATGGCATTCAAGTACAAAATTTAGTTAGGAAATGACCGGATATGAAAGTCAAGCCCTAAACTATTCAAATAAACACAATAAGACTCGATTACAAGTCATAAACCAATTCTACATACTACCAAAACAGGGTTCCCTAAGCATACATAAACAATAGAGGAAACCAGAAAAATCCGGAAATGATTTAGCTTTAGCCCTGGAAAAAACAGTTTTTGTCCTCATTTTGCGGTAATGGTGCCAAAGGCACTACGATTATCGGATGAAGGTACAAGACCCACCATTTCGAAGCTAAGAGATAGGGGTACAACATTACAGAAGGTCACTCAACCCAGTTTCGAGTGTAACCAGGTAAAAAATGTAAGATACTATACCAGAATCACAAAAACAGATTCACAGAATGCATTCTAGCGGAAACATCATAACTCAGGCTCTCCAAGTCCAAATCCAGAAATTCCAAAACCAGCTGAAAGATAAGATACAGGGATAAATTTCATCAGAAGGCCTCAACAACCAATTCGGAAACAATTCCAGCCAAAACAACCAATTACAGGCGCAATTCTTACATTCGGGTAAAACCAGAACAGCAATAGAAATTTGGACTTTTCTCACTCTACGCTACTCCGATTGACCTGAAATTTTGTAGACACCTCTAAAATGTCATTCCCTACAACTTTAATGTTTTAAGCCAAGGCCAATTAGGCCTCTAACTAGGAGCTAAAAATTCGGGCAGAATGTTCCTTCACAAAACCTAATTTTCTGAAATTTCTTCCAAAACAGAAATTGATTGCAATTGTCCACTTTTTCCACCTTCTAGAATCATTATATACCATTTCCAATCATCATAGATAGCCACACAACCATGCTTATATTAAAACAGAAAAATCCCCAAAAATAATAAAACTTCATCACTTCAACCACAAATCAAGAAATAATCCATAATATTGCATCTCATACTACCACTAATCATGATTTAAGCATCAATTAAGGGAGGAGGGTGGTTCTTCACAACTCACCTTAGAAACAAGAGAGAGAGAGCAATAGATCCTCTTAGCTTTCCAAATAGCTCCACAAATCAACTCACTAACACTAATTGAAGAGGTTTTATGGAAGGAATTCAAGATGAAACGGTTAGTTTGTGAGATTGGGCAAGATTGGAGCAAGAAACTTGGAAGCTTTTCTTTCTTTTCTTGTAGGAAGAGGTTCGGCCAAGAGGAAGACAAAAATGAGGAATTTTTGGTGAATTTTTGATTTATTTGGTCAATGGTAAGAAAATGAATAGTGGTCTTACAAGTTCCTCCAATCAAATGGTGACACTTGTCACTTATTTAATGCAAGTCTATCACTTTGTTCCTTCTCACATCAATCCAAATAGCTTCCTCTAATTATCTCTTAACACCCGATAAATTAAACCCAGTATCCGAAACATAACCTAGTTGGCCGAATTTTTCCGAACTTTTCGCACTAGTGGGTCCCACGTCCGGTATACGCTCTTAATTTCTCAAAAACTATTCGATACTAGAAAAATCATCTAAAAACTATATTTACTCATAAAAATTATCTAGAAAAATTTCCGGATACAGAAAGTGCAGAAAACAAGCCATTGAAGATAAGAAAACCTAGAAAGATAATAAAACCTAGAAAATGGAAAAGTTACGGGTTCTCACACTCTCTCCCCCTTAAAGAAATTTCGCCCTCGAAATTTTCTTATCAACGGAATCTATCAAAATCTATGGTACCCAACGGACCATACCTTCTACGTCCTCAGACGAGTCAGGATCCTGATGGTGTTCTAAAGAATACACCTGAGCTGGTACCTTGGATCCAGTCCCTTCCTTTTCCGACTGTCCAGGGTTAGTCTTAGTTGGTTGCTGGGTCCCTTTTCCTTTTCGTAATCGAATTGGGCAGTCAGCAATCCGATGATCGGCACTTCCGCAGCGCAGACATTTTCCCTCTTTCTTCCAACAATTTGCCTCCGTATGATTTGGCCCTCCACAGGGACCACGAGTAACAGAGACCGGTCCTCCCTGAGGGACATCACGCGACACCCCTGGTTGTCGTGCTCCTCCGTTTTCCTTTCCCATCTTAGGGGGCGTACTTGTACCTTCTTGCTCAGAGCTACTCCCAGGAAAGCCCCTTTTCTTGGCTTGAAAGTTTTTCACCTGCAGCCTAGCATTTTCTACTCGTTGCGCCTTCTCTACGGCCTCGCTAAAAGCATTAATCTGGGCCACCGCGAGGTCCTTCTGAATTTCTACGTTCAAACCCTGGATAAAACGCCTTATTCGCCGCTGCTCGGTCATGATTAGTTCAGGGGCAAATTTGGATAGGCGGGTGAACTGGCTCTCGTATTCCGCGACAGACTGGGCCCCTTGGCGTAGTCGGATAAACTCATCTTCCTTCCGCTCCTGGACTAGAGGAGGGAAGAATTTCGTGTTGAACTCCCGCATAAAATTCACCCAAGTCCTGGGCGTCTATTCCCGTTCCCATTTTTGCCGTATGACGTTCCACCAGGAACGGGCCGCCCCTTCCAATTGGAAAACGGCGAAAGTCACCTGCCGTTCTTCGGTGTAGTGCAGGGCAGCGAAAATGTCTACCATTTTCTCGAGCCACCTTTCGGCGACATCCAGATCGGGTTCCCCAATAAATTTCGGTGGTGCGAACTTCTGGAACCTCTCAAGTGCCCTATCGTCGCTTTCGACATGATTGCCCGGGTTTCCAGGATTAGGGTTTGGGGTTTGGCCTTGTTGCTGCACCACTTGTGCCAGCAGGTTGGTCATTTGTTGCATAGCGGCAGCAATCTGCACGTTGGGGTCAACTCTCGGTTAAGGGTTAGGTCCAGAGGAGGTTTCCCCAGTGCCCCTTTCAAGCGTAGGTTGCCTATTCCCGCGCCCACGTCCCCGGCCACTACGTGTGCCTTCCATTAAATCTAAGTCGATCTAAATCACGAAATAAATATACTGTTAAAGGGCACCTAACCCTCCTTTTCGTAGCACTAAACAGGAACCAGTAAACAAGAACAATTAACTAAACAACTCCCTCGTAGAGCATGTAAACACATAACACATATACAGAGAACACATAACAGGATCAACAATTATACAGAACAGTCAGTCAGGTACATACAAAGTCATCCCATAAAACAAAAGGGTCCTCCAAAAGTACTATAGACAGACTAGGTCACAAGTACAAAAGAACTCACAAAAAACTTTCTTTCCCCCCCAGGGCTCTATCCAACATCCACGAGAACAACACCATTTATATCTTAATCAAGGTTGATCACGCTTAACCACACCCGAACAGACCATATGAAGTTCCATAGAATCGCCTTTCTAGTTCGCCTAAGTCCTTTCTAACCTAGGCTCTCATTGAGTTAGTAGCCGGGCACGAGAATTCCAAATAAGATAATTCACAACTCGAGCCGGCCGGTCCCAAGAGTAAATCATCCATATTAAAGATTCCTACCCGACATACATACCTAACTTCCTCAAGTCCCATGATAATGATCCTTACTCTTATAACATGCACAGTTCATAGCTTATGCTCAATAGAGCACTTATACCTTTCACGAAAGCAGGACCATAACACCACTTGGCCCCAAGCTCACTCCGCGCAGAGACCACGCGAAGTGGCTCTGATACCACCTGTGACAGCCCCACCATCCCCTAAGGCGAACCAAAGGGGTTAGCGAACTGCCTGCCCAGCTCTCTCCAGGACTAACGGTTCGGTATAGAACGAGCTAATACATTCCGGAGCTTACCAACGCAGGTAAACAAATCAAAATGTTAAAATAAAAAAAAATGAAACCGAAGTCGGCTATGAATAGTAACCGACCCGTCAGAACCCAACCAAATATCAAGCAAACATTCACATCTTGAAACTTAGCATTTACAAGCCAAAGTGGCATACAAAAGTATTCAAAAGTGGATACATGTCTGGTTTGCCAAATCAAAAGAAAAACGGTCCCAAAAGTACATTTAGGGTTTCAATACATGAGCTATACAAAAGATATGTTCAACTAGCTCAATTTGGCAGCCAATTGTCAAATCCAGTCAAAAAGTATTTATTTTCCTGTAACGAAAACAAAAAGGAACAGAAAGGGGTGAGCTTGCGCTCAATGAGGTACCAGACATATAGCAGTAAAATCATGGCATTTCACATTTAACAAATCAGGTACACATGCCAGATGTAAAGTAAATGAACCAATGATTCAAATCAGAAGGATACAGGTGGCTCTCAGGAGCCAAATTCCCATTAGCATCATCGAAGTTTGATCGAAATAATAGTTGACACTCCGTCAACGCTAAAGGAGTAACCAATACCGTAGACTCCACTTTCTTCGATTCCTTCCACCTCACATACCCCACCGGGCCCGAAATTCAATCAGATCAGAAATGGTAATACTCGAGTATACCCGGAATCAAGGGTCTCAATACCCAAAGATCCCAAAACAGACTACCGTGGTTCGTTATCTAATCGACCAGGCCCTTGCCGGCCCGACTCGAGTAGCCACAGGTGTTGAGTTCAGAGGTCACAGAAAGGTCGTTGGACACAAGCTTCCAAACGACGTCAGAACAGATACAGATCCAGATACAGATAACAGATACAGATACAGATAGCAGATTCAGATACGCGTTCAAAATTGGCATATGAACAGACCAGAGAACGAGTGTGATAAAGTACACCCTTGCCTCCCTTTTATCAAAACAGTATTTGGCTCAAACAGTCATAAATCAAGTATTCAGATATTTCACATAACGAGTAGCAGGTAGTGGAACACTCAACGGGTTCAGTACAGATACCTCCCAAAAGAGAGCTTTAATCACCAAGAAACCCTAAGATAATCCAAAGAAAACAATTGAAGGTTCCACTTTCAAAATCGAGTATACAGAATGCACATGTGAGGCTTGACTACCAGTCGTATGCCTCGCCAAATAATGATTAAAGCAAGGGTGCAAAACATGAATTTTTTGAAACGAAAAGGTAAAAAAAAGACCTAGGCTCAAACAACCCAAAAGTCCTTCGCTCAAATCACAAGTAAATCCAACTAGCCTTCAAGTAAAATTTCGGCAGCATATCCCTTGTGTTTACCTAATTTCCAGCCATCATGGCTTCATTATTTCCTCAAATCAGTCCCAACATCTCGTACAAAAATAATCTCATTCCCAAAAGCCGCTCACTAGGCTTAATGGCATTCAAGTACAAAATTTAGTTTGCAAATGACCGGATATGAAAGTCAAGCCCTAAACTATTCAAATAAACACAATAAGACTCGATTACAAGTCATAAACCAATTCTACATACTACCAAAACAGGGTTCCCTAAGCATACACAAACAATAGAGGAAACCAGAAAAATCCGGAAATGATTTAGCTTTAGCCTTGAAAAAAACAGTTTTTGTCCTCATTTTGCGGTAATGGTGCCAAAGGCACTACGATTATCGGATGAAGGTACAAGACCCACCGTTTCGAAGCTAAGAGATAGGGATACAACATTACAGAAGGTCACTCAACCCAATTTCGAGTGTAACCAGGTCAAAAATGCAAGATACCATACCAGAATCACAAAAACAGATTCACAGAACGCATTCTAGAGGAAACATCATAACTCAGGCTCTCCAAGTCCAAATCCAGAAATTCCAAAACCATCTGAAAGCTAAGAAACAGGGATAAATTTCATCAGAAGGCCTCAACAACCAATTCGGAAGCAATTCCAGCCAAAACAACCAATTACAGGCGCAATTCTTACATTCGGGTAAAACCAGAACAGCAATAGTAATTTCGACTTTTCTCACTCTACGCTACTCCAATTGACCTGAAATTTTGTAGGTACCTCTAAAATGTCATTTCCTACAACTTTCATGTTTTAATACAAGGCCAATTCGGCCTCTAACTAGGAGCTAAAAATTCGGACAGAATGTTCCTTCACAAAACCTAATTTTCTGAAATTTCTTCCAAAACAGAAATTGATTGCAATTGTCCACTTTTTGCACCTTCTAGAATCATTATATACCATTTCCAATCATCATAGATAGCCACACAACCATGCTTATATTAAAACAGAAAAATCCCCAAAAATAATAAAATTTCATCACTTCAACCACAAATCAAGAAATAATCCATAATATTGCATCTCATACTACCACTAATCATGATTTAAGCATCAATTAAGGGAGGAGGGTGGTTCTTCACAACTCACCTTAGAAACAAGAGAGAGAGAGCAATAGATCCTCTTAGCTTTCCAAATAGCTCCACAAATCAACTCACTAACACTAATTGAAGAGGTTTTATGGAAGGAATTCAAGATGAAACGGTTAGTTTGTGAGATTGGGCAAGATTGGAGCAAGAAACTTGGAAGCTTTTCTTTCTTTTCTTGTAGGAAGAGGTTCGGCCAAGAGGAAGACAAAAATGAGGAATTTTTGGTGAATTTTTGATTTATTTGGTCAATGGTAAGAAAATGAATAGTGGTCTTACAAGTTCCTCCAATCAAATGGTGACACTTGTCACTTATTTAATGCAAGTCTATCACTTTGTTCCTTCTCACATCAATCCAAATAGCTTCCTCTAATTATCTCTTAACACCCGATAAATTAAACCCAGTATCCGAAACATAACCTAGTTGGCCGAATTTTTCCGAACTTTTCGCACTAGTGGGTCCCACGTCCGGTATACGCTCTTAATTTCTCAAAAACTATTCGATACTAGAAAAATCATCTAAAAACTATATTTACTCATAAAAATTATCTAGAAAAATTTCCGGATACAGAAAGTGCAGAAAACAAGCCATTGAAGATAAGAAAACCTAGAAAGATAATAAAACCTAGAAAATGGAAAAGTTACGGGTTCTCACACTCTCTCCCCCTTAAAGAAATTTCGCCCTCGAAATTTTCTTATCAACGGAATCTATCAAAATCTATGGTACCCAACGGACCATACCTTCTACGTCCTCAGACGAGTCAGGATCCTGATGGTGTTCTAAAGAATACACCTGAGCTGGTACCTTGGATCCAGTCCCTTCCTTTTCCGACTGTCCAGGGTTAGTCTTAGTTGGTTGCTGGGTCCCTTTTCCTTTTCGTAATCGAATTGGGCAGTCAGCAATCCGATGATCGGCACTTCCGCAGCGCAGACATTTTCCCTCTTTCTTCCAACAATTTGCCTCCGTATGATTTGGCCCTCCACAGGGACCACGAGTAACAGAGACCGGTCCTCCCTGAGGGACATCACGCGACACCCCTGGTTGTCGTGCTCCTCCGTTTTCCTTTCCCATCTTAGGGGGCGTACTTGTACCTTCTTGCTCAGAGCTACTCCCAGGAAAGCCCCTTTTCTTGGCTTGAAAGTTTTTCACCTGCAGCCTAGCATTTTCTACTCGTTGCGCCTTCTCTACGGCCTCGCTAAAAGCATTAATCTGGGCCACCGCGAGGTCCTTCTGAATTTCTACGTTCAAACCCTGGATAAAACGCCTTATTCGCCGCTGCTCGGTCATGATTAGTTCAGGGGCAAATTTGGATAGGCGGGTGAACTGGCTCTCGTATTCCGCGACAGACTGGGCCCCTTGGCGTAGTCGGATAAACTCATCTTCCTTCCGCTCCTGGACTAGAGGAGGGAAGAATTTCGTGTTGAACTCCCGCATAAAATTCACCCAAGTCCTGGGCGTCTATTCCCGTTCCCATTTTTGCCGTATGACGTTCCACCAGGAACGGGCCGCCCCTTCCAATTGGAAAACGGCGAAAGTCACCTGCCGTTCTTCGGTGTAGTGCAGGGCAGCGAAAATGTCTACCATTTTCTCGAGCCACCTTTCGGCGACATCCAGATCGGGTTCCCCAATAAATTTCGGTGGTGCGAACTTCTGGAACCTCTCAAGTGCCCTATCGTCGCTTTCGACATGATTGCCCGGGTTTCCAGGATTAGGGTTTGGGGTTTGGCCTTGTTGCTGCACCACTTGTGCCAGCAGGTTGGTCATTTGTTGCATAGCGGCAGCAATCTGCACGTTGGGGTCAACTCTCGGTTAAGGGTTAGGTCCAGAGGAGGTTTCCCCAGTGCCCCTTTCAAGCGTAGGTTGCCTATTCCCGCGCCCACGTCCCCGGCCACTACGTGTGCCTTCCATTAAATCTAAGTCGATCTAAATCACGAAATAAATATACTGTTAAAGGGCACCTAACCCTCCTTTTCGTAGCACTAAACAGGAACCAGTAAACAAGAACAATTAACTAAACAACTCCCTCGTAGAGCATGTAAACACATAACACATATACAGAGAACACATAACAGGATCAACAATTATACAGAACAGTCAGTCAGGTACATACAAAGTCATCCCATAAAACAAAAGGGTCCTCCAAAAGTACTATAGACAGACTAGGTCACAAGTACAAAAGAACTCACAAAAAACTTTCTTTCCCCCCCAGGGCTCTATCCAACATCCACGAGAACAACACCATTTATATCTTAATCAAGGTTGATCACGCTTAACCACACCCGAACAGACCATATGAAGTTCCATAGAATCGCCTTTCTAGTTCGCCTAAGTCCTTTCTAACCTAGGCTCTCATTGAGTTAGTAGCCGGGCACGAGAATTCCAAATAAGATAATTCACAACTCGAGCCGGCCGGTCCCAAGAGTAAATCATCCATATTAAAGATTCCTACCCGACATACATACCTAACTTCCTCAAGTCCCATGATAATGATCCTTACTCTTATAACATGCACAGTTCATAGCTTATGCTCAATAGAGCACTTATACCTTTCACGAAAGCAGGACCATAACACCACTTGGCCCCAAGCTCACTCCGCGCAGAGACCACGCGAAGTGGCTCTGATACCACCTGTGACAGCCCCACCATCCCCTAAGGCGAACCAAAGGGGTTAGCGAACTGCCTGCCCAGCTCTCTCCAGGACTAACGGTTCGGTATAGAACGAGCTAATACATTCCGGAGCTTACCAACGCAGGTAAACAAATCAAAATGTTAAAATAAAAAAAAATGAAACCGAAGTCGGCTATGAATAGTAACCGACCCGTCAGAACCCAACCAAATATCAAGCAAACATTCACATCTTGAAACTTAGCATTTACAAGCCAAAGTGGCATACAAAAGTATTCAAAAGTGGATACATGTCTGGTTTGCCAAATCAAAAGAAAAACGGTCCCAAAAGTACATTTAGGGTTTCAATACATGAGCTATACAAAAGATATGTTCAACTAGCTCAATTTGGCAGCCAATTGTCAAATCCAGTCAAAAAGTATTTATTTTCCTGTAACGAAAACAAAAAGGAACAGAAAGGGGTGAGCTTGCGCTCAATGAGGTACCAGACATATAGCAGTAAAATCATGGCATTTCACATTTAACAAATCAGGTACACATGCCAGATGTAAAGTAAATGAACCAATGATTCAAATCAGAAGGATACAGGTGGCTCTCAGGAGCCAAATTCCCATTAGCATCATCGAAGTTTGATCGAAATAATAGTTGACACTCCGTCAATGCTAAAGGAGTAACCAATACCGTAGACTCCACTTTCTTCGATTCCTTCCACCTCACATACCCCACCGGGCCCGAAATTCAATCAGATCAGAAATGGTAATACTCGAGTATACCCGGAATCAAGGGTCTCAATACCCAAAGATCCCAAAACAGACTACCGTGGTTCGTTATCTAATCGACCAGGCCCTTGCCGGCCCGACTCGAGTAGCCACAGGTGTTGAGTTCAGAGGTCACAGAAAGGTCGTTGGACACAAGCTTCCAAACGACGTCAGAACAGATACAGATCCAGATACAGATAACAGATACAGATACAGATAGCAGATTCAGATACGCGTTCAAAATTGGCATATGAACAGACCAGAGAACGAGTGTGATAAAGTACACCCTTGCCTCCCTTTTATCAAAACAGTATTTGGCTCAAACAGTCATAAATCAAGTATTCAGATATTTCACATAACGAGTAGCAGGTAGTGGAACACTCAACGGGTTCAGTACAGATACCTCCCAAAAGAGAGCTTTAATCACCAAGAAACCCTAAGATAATCCAAAGAAAACAATTGAAGGTTCCACTTTCAAAATCGAGTATACAGAATGCACATGTGAGGCTTGACTACCAGTCGTATGCCTCGCCAAATAATGATTAAAGCAAGGGTGCAAAACATGAATTTTTTGAAACGAAAAGGTAAAAAAAAGACCTAGGCTCAAACAACCCAAAAGTCCTTCGCTCAAATCACAAGTAAATCCAACTAGCCTTCAAGTAAAATTTCGGCAGCATATCCCTTGTGTTTACCTAATTTCCAGCCATGATGGCTTCATTATTTCCTCAAATCAGTCCCAACATCTCGTACAAAAATAATCTCATTCCCAAAAGCCGTTCACTAGGCTTAATGGCATTCAAGTACAAAATTTAGTTTGGAAATGACCGGATATGAAAGTCAAGCCCTAAACTATTCAAATAAACACAATAAGACTCGATTACAAGTCATAAACCAATTCTACATACTACCAAAACAGGGTTCCCTAAGCATACACAAACAATAGAGGAAACCAGAAAAATCCGGAAATGATTTAGCTTTAGCCCTGAAAAAAATAGTTTTTGTCCTCATTTTGCGGTAATGGTACCAAAGGCACTACGTTTACCGGATGAAGGTACAAGACCCACCGTTTTGAAGCTAAGAGATAGGGCTACAACATTACAGAAGGTCACTCAACCCAGTTTCGAGTGTAACCAGGTCAAAAATGCAAGATACCATACCAGAATCACAAAAACAGATTCACAGAATGCATTCTAGCGGAAACATCATAACTCAGGCTCTCCAAGTCCAAATCCAGAAATTCCAAAACCAACTGAAAGCTAAGAAACAGGGATAAATTTCATCAGAAGGCCTCAACAACCAATTCGGAAGCAATTCCAGCCAAAACAACCAATTACAGGCGCAATTCTTACATTCGGGTAAAACCAGAACAGCAATAGTAATTTTGACTTTTCTCACTCTACGCTACTCCGATTGACCTGAAATTTTGTAGGTACCTCGAAAGTCTCATTCCCTACAACTTTCATGTTTTAATACAAGGCCAATTCGGCCTCTAACTAGGAGCTAAAAATTCGGACAGAATGTTCCTTCACAAAACCTAATTTTCTGAAATTTCTTCCAAAACAGAAATTGATTGCAATTGTCCACTTTTTCCACCTTCTAGAATCATTATATACCATTTCCAATCATCATAGATAGCCACACAACCATGCTTATATTAAAACAGAAAAATCCCCAAAATAATAAAACTTCATCACTTCAACCACAAATCAAGAAATAATCCATAATATTGCATCTCATACTACCACTAATCATGATTTAAGCATCAATTAAGGGAGGAGGTGGTTCTTCACAACTCACCTTAGAAACAAGAGAGAGAGAGCAATAGGTCCTCTTAGCTTTCCAAATAACTCCACAAATCAACTCACTAACACTAATTGAAGAGGTTTTATGGAAGGAATTCAAGATGAAACGGTTAGTTTGTGAGATTGGGCAAGATTGGAGCAAGAAACTTGGAAGCTTTTCTTTCTTTTCTTGTAGGAAGAGGTTCGGCCAAGAGGAAGACAAAAATGAGGAATTTTTGGTGAATTTTTGATTTATTTGGTCAATGGTAAGAAAATGAATAGTGGTCTTACAAGTTCCTCCAATCAAATGGTGACACTTGTCACTTATTTAATGCAAGTCTATCACTTTGTTCCTTCTCACATCAATCCAAATAGCTTCCTCTAATTATCTCTTAACACCCGGTAAATTAAACCCAGTATCCGAAACTTAACCTAGTTGGCCGAATTTTTCTGAACTTTTCGCACTAGTGGGTCCTACGTCCGGTATACGCTCTTAATTTCTCAAAAACTATTCGATACTAGAAAAATCATCTAAAAACTATATTTACTCATAAAAATTATCTAGAAAAATTTCCGGATACAGAAAGTGCAGAAAACAAGCCATTGAAGATAAGAAAACCTAGAAAATGGAAAAGTTACGGGTTCTCACAAATAGAGTTCTTTTAAGACCAATCTTGAACAAAATCTCTTATGAGCTGATGTTTGATAAAAAGCTTGTTGTTGGATGCTTTAAAGTCTTTGGTTGCAAATACTTCATTCTAAACACCAAGGAACATCTCAGAAAGTTTGATAAAAAATCTGATAAGGGAATTTTTTTGGGATATTGTGAGAATAAGAGAGACTTTAGAGTCTATAATCGTAAGATTTTGGTTATAGAGGAAACTATACATATCACTTTTGATGAATCTATTGGTGACATTTCCATAAGTAGTGGTAAATATGATGATGTAGGTATTCAAGAAGAGCTAAAGAAACTCACAATCACTGACCAAGGCATTGTTTCACCAGAAAATGATTCAAAGGAAGATGAAACTCAAGACAGTCCAGCAAGGGAAGACAATGACAGAGACACTAGTACACCTAATGATCTTCCAAGAGCTTGGAAATTTGTTCAAAACCACCCTAAGGAACTCATCATTGGTGATCCATTCGAGAAGGTCGGAACTCGTTTCTCCTCTAAACAACTGATGGATAATTTTGCATTAGTTTCACACTTTGAACCCAAAAATGTTATTGATGCATTGAAAGATGAGAACTGAATTTTAGCTATGGAAGAGGAGTTAAATCAATTTGAAAGAAATAAGGTGTGGACATTAGTTGCTAGACCACAAGATCATCCTATTATTGGCACAAAGTGGGTTTTTAAAAATAAAATAAATGACAAAGGTGAGATAGTAAGAAATAAGGTCAGACTTGTAGCCAAGGGATATACTCAAGAAAAAGGAATTGATTTTGATGAATCATTTGCACCCGTAGCTAGGATAGAATCAATTAGAATATTTTTGGCATTTGCATGTTTCAAGAACTTTAAATTATTTCAAATGGATGTTAAAAGTGCTTTCTTAAATGGATTTATAGATCAAGAAATATATGTTGATCAACCTCCTGGTTTTGAAAATAAAATTTATCCAAATCATGTATTTAAATTCTCAAAAGATTTGTATGGATTAAAACAAGCTCCAAGAGCATGGTATGAACGTTTGAGTGGCTTTTTGATTGAAAATGGTTTTAAAAGAGGCATTGTGGATATTACTCTTTTCACTAAGCAAAATTCACGTGATCTTTTAATTGTGCAAATATATGTGTATGATATTATATTTGGTGCTACTAATGAGAGCTTGTGCAAGGATTTTTTCAATATCATGCAAAAAGAGTTTGAAATGAGCATGATAGGAGAATTAAATTTCTTCCTTGGACTCCAAGTGGTTGAAACCCGAGAAGGAACGTTCATCAATCAAACAAAATACACCAAGAAGCTGCTCAAAAGATTTAGAATGGAGGATTCAAAACAAGTCGAAACACCTATGTGCACATCTACCAAGTTTGACAAGGATGAAGAAGCTACAAAAGTTGATGAAAAGAAATATAGAGGTATGATTGGTAGTTTGCTTTACTTAACTGCTAGTAGACCTGATATCATGTTTGCTGTGTGCCTATGTGCTCGTTTTCGATCTTGTCCAAAGGAATCTCATTTAAATGCAGTAAAAAGAATTCTTAGATATTTAAAAGGAACCTTGAATTTTGGCCTATGGTATCCTGTGTCATGAACTTCCTTTGTGTGGATTCTCTGATGCTGATTTCGGTGGTTGTAGGGTTGATAGAAAAAGTACAACAGGTATATGTAACTTTCTTGGAAATTGCTTAGTATCCTGGTTTAGCAAAAAATAAAATGCTATTTCATTATCTACAACTGAAGCGGAATATGTTGCCGCTGGAGCTTGTTGTGCTCAATTATTATGGATAAAAAATACATTGAATGATTTTGGATTGGTGTATGATTGTGTACCTATATATTGTGATAACACTAGTGCCATCAATTTGATAAAAAATTCCATTCAACATTCTAGGACTAAGCACATAGACATAAAGCATCATTTCATTCGCGATCTTGTCAATAAGGGTGAAGTTTGCATTCAATATGTTTGTTCTGAAGATCAAATTGCTGATATTCTCACAAAAACCCTACCACTGGATTAATTTGTGTATCTAAGAACAAAATTGGGCTTCTCAAAAAAAGTATTCTAAAAAATTTTTCTGTCACTCTTTATCGGACGTCCGATGAGTTAGAACGGACGTCTGACAGTGTTCTTCATCATTTTTCCAGAAAAGTTTTGGTTCGGACCGTTGTGTCGGACGCTTCACTTCATTCGGCCGTCCGACACACAAATGTTGCGTCTTATAAAGAAGTCATCTACTTCATTCAGTTCATTTACATCCTTAGTCTCGGACCCAACCATTCATTTCTCTCTCAAATTCAAAATTCAAAATTACTCTCTCTTCCAATCAAGTTTCAAGAAATTGATCCAACCAACATCATTACATTCCTATTGCCCATGTAGTATCCCTCATAACGTCTTATAACTCCCAACTGCCCCAAAAATCCCAATTCACACCCGAAGCCCTAACTTCTTAGAATCCACTCCTTGTGGTCGATTCAAACATCCATTGTAGTTCATATTGCACTCTTAGTCAATCTGATACGCATCTACACTACACTCTACCACAAAAACCAACTGCATTACATCATGGTGAAAGTTAGAGGTGGTTCTGCGGGTGCCGGACGCACGTTTAGACTTAGAGATGAGGAGGTTGAAATTGTAGAACCCTCCACCAGAGCATCCAAAAAGAGAACTGGAACTCGTGGTGAAAGGTGAAGCAACTTGCAAAGAAGAAACAGGATGCTCCAACTGTTGATCCATCCCCTGAGCAGATAGAGGAGCATCAAACTGAAGAATAAACTGCTGAGGATCAGCAAACTCCTCAACCCTATACCAGAAAATCACCAAGGACAAGGTCTGATGTTCAGGATACTGGGTCAACTGCTAAACGAAGTGCAAAAAGGAAACGTACCTCAAAGGAACCAGAGGCTCAACCTGCCAAGAAACCTACCCCATTGCCAAAGTTCATAGATGCCGAGACCAGAGATAGGTTCGAGTTGATCTCACCAAAAGGATTCATCACTCAGAGGTCTATCATTCCTTACGAATTTTGTAAGTTTGATCTCGAACCAGTTATTAAGCTTTTTGAATTCCAAAAATGGATTCATCTTCTGACCATTTCCAACGCCTTTTACCCTGATACGCTTCATCAATTTTTTGCAAATTTTAGGAAGGGTAATTCACACACAGAGCTTATCTCTAGAGTCAACTTTGTTGATATCACATTAACTCCTGATGTTGTCAATTTTGTCTTGAAAACCAGAATTGAAGATGGTTATAAAGGAAAAATTGTAAATTTCTTCTCATATGAAGAATTTCCTTCTGCTTACCATCACTTTCACCTTGTTAAACTAATGACTTACTTTCACACTCATTTTAACACTCTTGCTGAGGCGAGATTGGAGGATCTCAGTCCTCAAAACTTGATCATTTTAGCATTATTTCAAATCTGTTGGTGCCCATTGATGGTCACAGAACTGATGCAAACAAAATGGAGCTTTATCTGTTTTACTATTTTGTTGAAAAAATCAGAATTGATTTTGGTTTTGTGATGTGCAAATTTTTGCTCAAAATCAGTTCTGATAGTCGTAGGAAGTTTTCTTATGGAAAATTTCTATCCCCTATCTTTGCTCACTTTGAAATTCTCTTCACTGGAAAGTCACCTAAAGATAGTGCATCATCAGTTTTCTCAAAGGCATATTTTGAAAGGAAAAATCTAAAATTTTTTGAGGGCCATTAGTGTTACAAGGAGACTGTTTCAGAGTCTAGGAGAAAGAACTTTCATGAAACTCCTGTTACTCCTGAGAGCCGTCCGTATCCTTTTACCGACTTGTCTTATTTCTTAATTGCTTACTTGAGATGAAAGTTTAAGGTTAAGTGATCTTTGTTGATTATGTGATAGTTGCTCACTGAGCTTTAGCTCACTCCGTTCCATTTGTTTTCCTTACAGGAAAAATGACTATTTTGAGAAAGGTTGTGCTAGTTGGTTGTCAAGTTGAGCTCATGTAAATGACTATTTTGATTAGCTCCTTGAGGGTGAAAACCCTAAGTGTTTTGTTTCAACCAATGGTTGGTTGTAATTGACTAATTGCACATGTATGAACTTATTGGATATTTTGGTATGCCGCTTTGGCTTGTAAATGTTGAATTTCAATGTATTTATGTTTGGTTTATGTTTGGATGGATTCCACTGTTTCAGGCACTATTCATCGTTTTCGTTTTTTTTTCTTTTGTTATTTTGATACTTGTGGCTTGTTCGAGCGCGCTTTTACTTTCCCGAAACGTTTTAGATCGCGTGTAACTGATCTGTTAGTCCTGGCGAGAGCTGGGCAGGCAGTCCGCTAACCCCTTTGGTTCGCCTTAGGGGAAGGTGGGGCTGTTACAAGTGGTATCAGAGCCACTTCGCGTGGTCTCTGCGCGGAGTGAGACTGGGCCAAGTGGTGTTGTGGTCCTAATTTCATGAATATGTCTAAGTGCTCGTTTGAGCATAAGTTATGAACCGGGCATGTGATAAGTGTACGAATCATTATCATGGGACTCGAGGAAGTTAGGTATGTATGTCGGGTAGGAATCTTTAATAAGGATGGTTTACTCTTGGGACCGGCCGGCTCGAGTTGTGAATTATCTTAGATGGGATTCTTGCGCCCGGATACGAAAGATATGAGGGCCTAGGTTAGAAAGGATTTGGTGAACTAGAAAGGCCATTCCTCGGTGGATCGTCTATGTTTGTACTTGACTTAACTGGCTGTATATATGTGTGTGGCTTAATTTTGACCGGCTTGTATATATATGTTTTGATCTTGTTTGGAATGTATAAATATGTGTTATCATAAAAGTTTTGAGTGTTACTTACATGCATCGTGCTTATTTTGGTTTAGTATTATTGCCTAGACCAAGTAAAACTCATGGAAGGTACACGGAGTGGTCGGGGACGTGGGCGCGGAACTAGACAACCCACACCGGTTAGGGGTACGGGGGAAACCTCTACTGGACCCAATCTGGAACCGCAAGTAAACCCTAATGTGCAAATAGCTGCTGCTATGCAGCAAATGACAGACTTGCTAGCACAAGTGGTGCAGCAACAGGGCCAAAACCCAAACCCTAACCCTGGAAACCCTGGTAACCATATCGAGAGCGAAGACAGAGCTCTCGAACGATTCTAAAAGTTCGCTCCGCCAAAGTTTGTTGGGGGACCCGACCCAGACGTTGCCGAAAGATGGCTTGAAAAGATGGTGGATATATTTGCAGCCCTACACTACCCTGACGAACGGCAGGTGACTTTTGTCGTGTTCCAGCTTGAGGGGGCAGCCCGTTCCTGGTGGAACGTAATCCGACAGAAATGGGAAAGGGAGCAGACACCCAGGACTTGGGTGAACTTCATTCGAGAGTTTAATGCGAAGTTTTTCCCTCCTCTAGTCCAGGAGAGGAAGGAGGACGAGTTCATTAGACTTCGTCAAGGGACTCAGACGGTGGCGGAATATGAGAGCCAGTTCACCCGCCTATCCAAATTTGCGCCCGAACTCATCATGACCGAGCAACGAAGAATACGGCGATTTGTCCAGGGCCTGAACGTAGAAATCCAGAAGGACCTCGCGGCAGCCCAAATTAACGCCTTCAGCGAAGCAGTGGAGAAGGCACAACGAGTAGAGAATGCTAGGCTCCAGGTGAAAAACTTCCAGGCGAAAAAGAGAGGATTTCCTGGAAGTAGTTCGGGGCAGGGGGATGAAAGTACCCCTCCCAAGTTTGGGCGGGGAACGGGAGGAGTAAGGATGCCGGGAGTATCACAAGAGAGCCCGTCAAGAGGAGGCTCGGCTTCTGCAGCACGCGGACCCTGCGGGTATTGCGAAAAATTAAACCACTCGGAGGACAATTGCTGGAAGAAAGGAGGAAAATGCTTGCTCTGTGGGAGTGCCGAACATCAAATTGCTAACTGTCCAGCTCGCCTGCGCGAGCGGCAAGGGACTCTGCCACCAACTACGACCAACTCTGCCCAGTCGAAGGGGGACAAGGATGGATCGAAAGTGTCCTCTCGGGTGTACTCTTTAGAACAACATCAAGTCTTTGACCCATTAGAGGACGTGGAAGGTAAGAATTTACTGAACCTGGCCAGTGAAGGGGGTACAGATTTGTTAGCTAAGTAAAATGCTCAATGTAATCCCGGAGTAGCCAATGATAAGGAATTTCGAGGACGAAATTCTTTTAAGGGGGAGAGAGTGTGAGAACCCGTATTTTCCCTAATAAATTTCCTAGTGTTTTTCCCCTTTAATTGCATGTTTTCTGCATTTTCTGGCTTAGGAAAATTTTCTTGGTGGATTCTATGAGTAATTATAGTTTTTAGATGATTTTTTTAGTATTGGGTAGTTTTTGAAAAATTAAGGATATATTACGGACGTGGGACCCACTAGTGCAAAAAGTTCGGAAAAATTCGGCCAATAAGGTTAAGTTCCGGATACTGAGTGAAATTTATCGGGTGTTAAGAGATAAGTAGAGGATGTGATGTGATTGATGTGAGAGGAAAAAAGAAGGATAGAAATGCTTTAAATGTAGTGACAAGTGTCACTTGGTGAATGGTGGCACTTGTAGGACAACTATTCATTTTCTTTACTTTTGACCAATTGCTTAAATATCTCAAAAATCACACAAAATTCATTCTTGTCTTCAACTTCTTGGCCGGCTCTCTCTCTAGGAGAAGAAAGAAAACTTCTCCAATTTTCAAGCTTCCAACTAGCTCAAATCATCCAAACCAATTGCTGAAATTTGTTTCTACTCCATAAAATCCCTCCATTTGGTGCTAGTAAGTGATTTTGTGGAAGTGTTCAAAGAAGCTAAGGTGTCCTACAACTCTCCCTCTCTTGTGTTCTAGGTAAGTGGTGTTTGAACTTCCTCCTACACTTAATGAAGCTTAAGTTGTGCTTAGTGGTAGCTAAAGTGCTGAAATTTGTGGTTTATTTCTTGGTTTGAGATGAATTGGTGAAGTTTTCAATTTATTGATGAATTTTCTGGTTTAATGTGATCATGATGTTGTGGCTATCTAGGATGGTTGGTAATGAAGGGTAATGACTCTAGTAGGTGTAAATGATTGGTAATTGCAACCAATTTTGGATTTGGAAGGAAATGTGAAAAGTTAGGGTTTCATAACCCCCTTTCTGTCCGGTTTTGTATCATATGGTTAGAGGCCGAATTGGCCTTTTCTTAAAACATGAAAGTTGTAGGTATTGATGTGTTTGAGGTGCCTGTAAAATTTCAGGTCATTTGGAGTAGTGTAGAGTGAGAAATGTAGTTTTTACTGTTGCTGTTCTGGGTTCATCAGGATGGCCGAACTACGCCTGTAATCGGCTGTTTTGACTGGAATTGCTTTGGATTTGGTTGTTGAGGTCTTCTAATGAAATGTAGCTTGATGTCTTAGCTATCATATACCTTTGGAATTTCTGCATTCGGACCTGTATAGACTGAGTTGGACTAATTACAGTATAGTGCTATTTGTAAACCTGCAATTAAGGTTCTGGTTTGATATTTTGCATATTTGACCTAGTTGTGCTAGGATTTGGACTGAGTGGCCTTCTATATTGTTGTAGCCCTGTCTTTTAGCTTCGAGATGGTGGGTCTTTCACCCTCATCCGATAAGCGTAGCGTAATTTGTGCCATTACCGCATAATGAGGCCAAAACTGGTTTTGTTGTTAGGGCCAAATGAGTTACATTTCCTGATTTTCTGGTTTGCTATAATGCTTATATATGCATATGAAACCTTATTGGGATTGTGATTGGCATTGCTTTATGACTCGTTATCGAGTCTCATTGCACTTGTTTGCATGTTCTAGGAAGTGACGGTGGTGCACGACGTTCGTTTAACGACGGTGCTTGAAACATCACCTACTTGAGTGGTGAGTATACTACTCACTTGAATGTTACAATGTGGCTTTGCTATATGTGATTTTGATGCCTTGAAGGTTTATTTGGCTATTGGAATTGATTGAGGTGAGGGTGTACTTGACCGCCCTCACCCCTTGTGATACCGTTAATGACTGATTACCGTTTTACTGAAATACTACACTTGCTATATGAGATATTGAATTCCATTCATGGAAAACTGATTTGGTGTCGTTTGGACGAATATCCAAAGGCCTTACTGTATTACTGAGCTCAACCCCGTAGGTAGTCAATTGAATCGAGCCGGGGAGGGCTTGGTCGTGAAAATTGACATGCCACGGGGACTGTACTGGGGAATCTTGTAGTAATGAGACTCTTGGTTCCGGTATACTCGAGTATTACCAAAAGCTACTGATTGGAGTGCGGGCCCGGTTGGGGTATGTTTGGTGGAAGGGATGGGAGTGAAGTGGGTTCTACGGTTGGTACTCATAAACGTTGACGGAGAGTCAATGGGATTGGATCAAGAATATAAGCGTGGAAATGGGCTCTTGAGAGCCGTCCGTATCCTTTTACCGACTTGTCTTATTTCTTAATTGCGTACTTGAGATGAAAGTTTAAGGTTAAGTGATCTTTGTTGATTATGTGATAGTTGCTCACTGAGCTTTAGCTCACTCCGTTCCATTTGTTTTCCTTACAGGAAAAATGACTATTTTGAGAAAGGTTGTGCTAGTTGGTTGTCAAGTTGAGCTCATGTAAATGACTATTTTGATTAGCTCCTTGAGGGTGAAAACCCTAAGTGTTTTGTTTCAACCAATGGTTGGTTGTAATTGACTAATTGCACATGTATGAACTTATTGGATATTTTGGTATGCCGCTTTGGCTTGTAAATGTTGAATTTCAATGTATTTATGTTTGGTTTATGTTTGGATGGATTCCACTGTTTCAGGCACTATTCATCGTTTTCATTTTTTTTTCTTTTGTTATTTTGATACTTGTGGCTTGTTCGAGCGCGCTTTTACTTTTCCGAAACGTTTTAGATCGCGTGTAACTGATCTGTTAGTCATGGCGAGAGTTGGGCAGGCAGTCCGCTAACCCCTTTGGTTCGCCTTAGGGGAAGGTGGGGCTGTTACAGTGATAATATTGGTGAGCCAATGATGCAATCTATTGATGACCACATTGCTGGCAATGTGGATAATTTTACTGGTTTATTCAATGATGATAAAAAGGGAAAGATATGGATATTTAAATGGATATGTAATCTATATGTGAGGGGGAGTGAACATTATTCTGAGGTGAAGTTGTGAATACTCCTTGAATACATTAAGTAAGGGGGAGCTGTACCTAAAACTTTTTTACTCCATCCATTATTTTGTCATTATCAAAAAGGGGGTGATTGTTTATCTCAGTCCGTGACTTTTGATGATTACAAAACAAATGGATGTTACTAATATTCTCTGATTAGACATTTTCAGAATCGAAGCAAAACAGGTTCAAAGGCTAACATATGCTGAAATAGCTGTCGGACACACAAAAAGATTGCATCGGCCGTCTGAAAACCATTGAGTAACTTTGAATGCATGAAGAACCCACCCTCGGATGTCCGAAGATGATAAGCCAAGTCCTCTAAGCTCACTGACCTCGATCGGACGCACAACACCTGTGTACCGGAAATCCGACAAACGTTGCGACACTTCGGACGCAAAACATTGGAGGCACCAGATGTCTGAAAGATTTGAAGAAGAATTTCCAGTTTTACATCATGCCTTTGGACGCATATTCTGGAGGTACCAGACATCCTAAATATTTCAAGAAAACTTCCTGAACTCACTGCCTGTGTTCGGACGCAGAAAACTAGCCTACCGGATGTCCGACACCACCAACGGCTAGCTGACCCTTCAGCTGCCTTCTATGCATTGGTAGCATTAATTGAGGAATTTTTTGGTCTCTTATAAAAAGAACAAAGTCAACCACTTCAAATAACTTTTGCACATTGAGACTACATCATATCTGGAGTGATTCAAGTGTGAGAATACTCTTTAAAGAAAATTTGTACTCTTAGTTGTGTAATTTTCGATAAGCTTTTCAAGTGTGTTTCAATTTCTTCAATAGTATAGCTTTGTGAGGGTTATCCGAGTGATAGTAAAACCTCTTTGCTTGACCACATGCTGCTTGGGGCGAGGAGGAATTGATCCTTCCTTTGTACACAAGAGATTGATTGTAAGTTGATCAATTTGAAGAGACTTGCTATATAAAGTGATTTTCAAACTCAAGTGGAGTTTGAAACTTGGTTTGCTATTCTATCATTTTACTTACTGTCTTGCAATATAAATTGTTTATCTCTTCTACTCCCAAGCACTTGTGCTTTCTCATCAATTACTCCATTGTATGGTCCTTTAGAAAAAGAGGGCAAGTTCTCAAAAAGTGACTCATAGTTTGATCAGTTTTTAAACCACCTAATTCACCCCCCTTCTTTGGTTGTCATCGATCCTTACATGAGATCAAACCCTAGTGCGTCATTTGTCTAGAAGCCAATGGATGTTGGAGTTTGACCAACCTTTCTCACATTTCCTAAAAACCAATTTTGACAAAAAATTGTCTTCATTTTTCTCTTGCTTGGCCGAACAAAGGGAGAAGAAAAACCAAGAGAGGCCGTCAACTTCAACCTCAATTTTGTGCTTGAATCTTGAGTTTTAACCAACCAATTTGTAAGCTACTCCATAAAAGTTGCTCACTAGGGAAGATTAAAGGTGTTGGTGGAGTGATTTTGGAGGGAAAAACCCTAAATTACCATCTTTCTTGTGTTTCCAAGGTAATTTGCCAAGAAATCCCTCTTTACTTCTAATAATTGCATATTAGTGGTTTAGGGTTGCTAAATGTGTAGTTTTGTGAGAAATTTCATGAGTTGAGATGGTGATAGGTAATTTTTCAGTTTTATTGGTGAATTGTTTGCCCATATATGAAGCTTGAGGGTTGGCCATGTTTTACTAATTTTGATATGTGAAAAATCTAGTGTTTATGTGCTAGTTACTTTGCCTAAAGAAATTTCCAGATTGGGTGCATAAATTTTAGTTTAGGGTTTTCAAATTTGGCTTGATTGTGGTTGGTTTTGGAGCTCTCATTTGATTATATTTAAAGGGTGTTGTGGCCCTAATTAAGTATAGTTAATGGCTTATGATTTGTATGTGCAATTGAGGTTATTTGAGATGAGATTGATGATTGATTGTAGGATGGAAAATTAAGGAAGTTAAGGGGAAGTGCTGTCCAATTTTTGGGGATACTTGTTTCCTTCAAATTTGAGTTGATTTATGATAGAAATGAAGGGTTTTGGGGTTGTTCATGTCTTTAGGACCAACCGCTATCTTTTCACTCCAAAGCCACATTTTTGTATTTTTGCATTAGTAGTTCACTTGGATAGGCATATGACTCGTGGTCGAGTTCCAATTGTGAATTCCGTTCACTAGGTTTTGTAATCGAGTGTCAATTGGTTTTCCTTGGCTGTGCTAGGATGTGTCGGTGATCAAGGGCATACCTCGGGAGGAACTTTGTGAAGTTGTTTTGCTTGAACTGGTAAGTGTACCCACTCGCATGACTTGTTGCTTAACTAGTTTACTTGTACTTGCAATTTATGACTTGAATGACTGTGACCTCTGTTTTTTCTGGACGAGACGAGGGTGTACTTTATTACACTAGTTCTCTTGCCTATTTGACCAGTTACTGTATAAATTTGAATCTGTACTTGTGCCTGATTTGATGTCTTTTGGAGACTTGTATCCAACGACCTTACTATGAAATTTGAGCTCAACCTCATTGGTAGTTGATTGAATCGAGCCAGCAAGGGGCTTGGTCGAGGTAAATTGACAAGCCATGGGGACTGTATCTATGGAATCTTTGAGTATTGAAAACTCTGGATTTCTGGTATACTCGAGTATTACCCCCTCTGTTCTGTTTGGTGTTCGGGCTCGGTAAGAGGTATGTTTTGTGGACGAAATTTGGTGTAAATTGGGGTCTATGGTCATGTTTGTTCTTTAAACGTTGACGGAGAGTCAACGAGGTTGGATCAAGTACTGCAACGGGAATTTGGCTCTTGACAGCCATCTGTATCCTTTTTATATGAATTACTATGTTCTTCAGTTCACTTACCTTATGTGTTTGATCACAGGTTTCGAAAGCGAACCCATGGATCCTTTTGTGAGGACCCGAAAATTTTCTTATTTTATATGATTTATTTTATTCCCTAGCTTACATTTCCTTTACTTTGCCTTATTATTTTAATTTTCTAGATATTTTTATAAGTAAGTACAATTTTAAATCATTATTCTGGTATAAGCTAGTTCATATTAATTTTGAAGTGCATTATGGACGTGGGACCCGCTAATACGGTAAGTGCAATATAATTTTGACGACTAGGTGAGTTTTATATAAAGGGATATTATTGTACAATGTGCTAGGAGATAATTGGAAGTTAGCTAGATAAATTAGTCTTGGAAGACAAAGGGATGAGAATAAACCTAGGAAAAAGCCAAGTGTCATGAAACCAATGGATGTTGGACTTTGACCTAACTTTCCTTCACCTTTACTAAATCAAAAATTGACCAAATTTCCCTCATATTTCTCCTAGCTTGGCCAGCCACCTTGAGAGGAAAAACAAGAGAGAAAACTTCATTCTTTAACTACCAAACTTGCTTGAATCTTGAGTTTTAGCCAACAACTTTGCAAACCACATCATACAAGTGTTAACTAAGGAGGATTAAAGGTGTTGGTAGAGTGACTTTGGAGAAGAAAGCACTAAGCTTCCATCTTTCTTGGAGGAACAAGGTAACTTTGGCTAGAATCTTCCCTCTACTTCAATTAATTGTCAACTAGTGGTTTAGGGTTGTCATTTTTATAGTTTTATGGGAAAATTTCATGGAGAAAATGGTGACATGGGAAATTTCAGTTTTATGGTGAATTTTCTGCTCTTATTTGATGCTCGAGCATTGGCCATGGATTGATAGCTTTGTTATGTGTAATATTGAGCTTTTATATGCTAGTTTTACTTGCCTATGAAAAATTCCAGCTTGTGTGCCTAAATTTCAGCTTAGGGTTTCTAATTTGAGAGTTATTGTGGTTGGTTTGTAGAGCTAATAATTGGCTTTATATGAAGGGTATTGTGGCTCTAATTAAGTGTAGTTGATAGCTTATGTTTTGTGGTTGCAATTGTGGTTGATTGAGATGAGATTGGTAGTTGATTGTAGTATGAAAAAGTAAGGAAATTGAGGGGAAGTGCTGTCCAATTTTGGGGCTACTAGATTCCTTAGAGTTTGGGTTGATTTGGGGTAGAAATGAAGGGCTTTGGGGTTGTTCATGTCTTTAGAACCAACTGTTACCTTTTTCACTCCGAAGCCATATTTTTGCTTTGCATTAGTAGTTCTTTTGGATAGGCACATGATTCGTAATCGAGTCTCACTTTTGGATGTGAGAACCATAATTGTTTTGCCTTGGTTGTTCTTAGGATGTGCCGGTGATCAGGGGCGTACTTCGAGAGGAAACTTGTGAAGTTATTTTGCTTGATTGGTGAGTGTATCACTCGCATGAATTGTTGCTAACTAGTTTACTTGTATATGCAATCTGTGACTTCTGTTTATTCTGGACGAAACGAGGGTGAACTTTATCACACTTGTTTCTCTCGTATGTTTGTTTTGGTTACTGTATACGTTTGAATCTGTTACTTGTTTATGATTTGATGTCGTTTGGAGGTTTGTATCCAATGACCCTGCTGTGACCTCTGAGATCAAACCCTGTGGCTAGTTACCCGAGTCAAGCTGGCAAGAGCCTAGTCAATTAGGTAACGAACCCTAGATCTTCTGTTTTGTCGAATGGAGTGTTATCTTCTCGACTAATCGATATACTCGAGTATTACCACCTCTATTTCTGTATGGTGTTCGGGCCTGGCAAGGGGTATGTTTGGTGGATGGAAATTGGTGTAAAGTGGAGTCTACAGTCATGGTCGTATCTTCAAATGTTGACAGAGGGTCAATGAGTTTGGATCAAGTATTGCAAAGGTGGAAATTGGCATTTGAGAGCCATCTGTATCCTTTTACTTCCGATTTAGCTATGGTGTTCCTCCCTCTTCATTTGATGTCTTTATTTGATTGATTACAAGTGTATTTTCGTGATATTTGAATGCTTGATCTGTTGGTACCTCATTGGGCTCAAGTTCACCCCCGTTATCTCTGTTTTCCTTATAGGGGATACAATATTTGAACCATGATTTTGGAGAAAGAAGTTGAGCTAGATATAGTTATTTTGATTAAGCTCCTCTGTAATGGCAAACCCTAATTGTGCCTTGATACAATATGGATATTCTGGCTTATATTGCCAGTTGACTGTTGAACATTTCAATGTATCTATATAAGTGGTTAATCATGTATGTTAAGAGTATTTGATTGGATATGTACGTTTATGTGGCTTTAGTGAACTTTACTTATATCCGTTGGGAAATCGGGCGAGTGAGGAGTTTGAATGAGGAAAAAAAATTCTGGCGGGAAAATTTTCAGGGAATCCAGCTGCATATCCGGCCATATCTTGGCCGAATACTTGGCTGGATTTATAGGGGATGAAGAAAAAAAAATGTTGTTGCTCTCTGCCCTGAATCCAGCCGGATTATGACATGCATTTGCTCTTTTCGTTTTCCGTTGGAGCGTTATATCGATGTTCTTCTACTTTGTTTTGGTTGGTAATCATGTTTTCGGCTTAGTAGTCCTGGCGAGAGTTGGACAGGCAGTTCGCTAACCCTTGAGGTCCACCCAAGGGAAGGTGGGGCTGTTACACCTTTCTGTGGCGACCCCACTTCTCCTTAGGGCGAATCCTAGGATATTGGTGGGCCACCTGCTTAGCTCTCGCCAAGGCTCAATACGAGTCAAATTTAAACTTAACGGTTACAACCAATAATAAAAGTCAAGTAGAAGAAAAGTCGCTTCCTTAAATAATCGTTCAAATCTTACGTCACAAAATTTCCAAAAGGTACATCAACCTTCCCCAAAAATACAACCATCAAAAATTGACTAAACTATTTACATCCAAGTCAAATCAAAATACTATTAAGTCAGCTTCGCCAAAATCTTCCCATTCCGAATCCCTATTAAGAAAAACAAACTACGGGGGTGAGCTACGCTTAGTGAGACCAAGAAAAGCAAGTAAGTTCAAGTAGCAATAAAGCTTATACAAAAGGAATAACCATAAAATTCAAGTTATTCACGAGGGAAAGTAAAACACAATCAATAAGGATACGGAAGCTCTCAGGAGCTAACTCCACACAGCTTGGCCAAGGCCTTGATCCAAATATCCCACGTTGACTCTTCGTCAATCGAGCAAGTATCGAATCCGTAGACTCCACTTTCACCAAATTTTCGTCCACCGTTACACCCCCTACCGGGCCCGCACGTCAACTAGAAAAGGCAATACTGCTCGAGTATGCTAAACAAGATCTCAAAAGATCAACCTTTAAAATTTTCTCATGGTTTACCAAGTTTCTTGACCAAGCCCATGCCGGCTCGAGTCACAAGATTAGCCATTGAGTTTTGGACGTCCCCACAAGTACAGGTATAATTTGTCGACGAGATTCACTCCAATCGACATTCAAGTTCAAGTTCAATACAAGTCAAGTTCAAGTAAGTCAAGTAACAAGTCAAGTAAAGGAGAGCGAGTGTGATAAAGTACACACTCGCCTCGTAAAGTCATGTTCACGTATACAAGCAAGATCAATCAAGTAGATACAACAATCTATGCACTTGACACTCACCAAATCAAAAGTAAGTGAGCAAATAAGGCCGTTAGTTGTCCTCACCGGGATCCCTTTCGAAACCCTCTTGAGCACCTGAAGAAATAGTGACCAACCATCACTTACATATACTCTGGATCACTTAACATTCAAGGAAGAAAATGCACTTGCTTAAAATTTAAGCTAACGCCTTAAAAAAAGAGTTTTTCCCATTGAAAATCGAGATTCAAATATGAGGGTTTAAAGTCTCAAGGACAACATGTATCATTCATGAAATCAAGTTTAAAATGGACTATCAATCTCAAAAGGAAGTGGAAAGTTCATAAAAGTTCATTTCCTAAGAAGTCAGAAATTTTCAGCTTTACGCGACAAAACTTGGAAAATCAGATCTTAAGTTTGGTAAGTCCAAAAATTGGAAACTTTACACCGTTGGAAACTAGATTCAAATTACTAAAACTTTCTAGAAGACACTTTTCCAAGATTCTGACCAGAAATTATTCAAATTCCACCGCAAAGTTGCTGTTTCATGAAGACAGGGCAGAACCAGTTCTTGTTTTTCAGCAAAGTTTGAAAATTCGGAAAATTTCACAGGAATTGAATTAGCCTCTGAAATTTATAACACAGCACAAGTTCAAGTAAAGTTTCAAACACAATTGGTAGAACTAAATTCGAATTTTTGAACAACAAGATACAACAGTTTGAAGATGGCTGGATTTCACGGCCTGTTCAACAATTTTTTTCCAGTTTTCAGTTTTGACACAGTTTTGAAATCAGACCATATCTAACTCTACACTAGTCTAAATTGAGAATGGTTTATGGCATTAGAAACTATATTCAAAATTCTTCAAATCATCAGAAGACATCGTTTACAAACTCCTTTCACAAGTGAGACAAAATTGAGCCACAAGATACAGTTTCCCAGTTTCTCTCGGGTAAACAGATAAAACAGGTCAGTCCACTTTGCCGATTCGCTACGCCTCACTCAAAACGAACTAGCAGGGGATTTTTATACCATTGGAAAACCCTTCGTGTCTAGTTTAAAATGTTGTAAACGGCACTCAATTTTGACTTTTGTACAAAGATTTATGCTCAGACAAAATATCACTGGTCGGCTGTCCTGGTAACCATTTTCTAGATTTCTACCTTTCCTCAAAATCTAAGTTTTATGCAACCAAATGAAGCGATTTTTGAAATTCAATTTCCACACACATAATAAACATATAAAAATCAATTTAGCAGCCCTATAATCAACAAAAATTTGAACTCCAAGCAAAACACCAAAACAGAAATTTCGGCCAGCTCTCTCAAGAGTTTTTCTCCAACTTCCTTTCCTCTTATCAAGCCCATATCAAGTCCCTCATCACATAAACAACAACAATGAAGTAAAAGAACCTCAAGTCAGCTACCTAAAGGCCACCTCAAGACTACTAGCTTAGAATGTAAAGCAAGAAATGAAAGTTGCTCAAGTCCTCTAGTCTAATATCTTGATTAGGGTTTCAAACCCATGAAATTCAACCTCTATACTTGGTGAAATTTGAAAGATTAAAGGTAGATGAAGTGATTACCTCTTCAAGCTCTAAACTCTAGTTGAATACAAGCCTTTTCACCACTACTTCACCAAGAAACACCACAAGGTTGCACCTTCCTTCAAGCTAGAGCAAGAATCCAAATGATTTGTGGGTTGGATGATGAAGAACAAGCAAGATTGGAGCAAAAGAATGAAGCTTTCTCTTCCCCCCTTTTCTTCCCTTGTTTCGGTTGAGAGGATGAAAGAGTGAGGGAGTGAAATGTGTTTAATTTTTGTGGAAGAAAAGTGAAGAAAAGGCTACCCATAAGTTGTGTAAAAAGTCAACTTTCAATAGTAGCGAAATAGTGCCTTGCACTACCACTTTCTCCCTTGTTTGCTACACTTATACACTAATCCTCTAAGATAATTCCTTTAACACTGTAATTACTCATACATACTTGCCTAGTATTAAATCCTCAAATTTCCAATTAGTCGCGCTGGTGTGACTTTTGAGAAATTTTCGACGCGCGCGCGATAAAAGCTTAATTTGAGAAAATTCATGTAAAAATAGTAAAATTAAATAACACTAAGGCAAAATAATTATAAAATAAACTAAAGTAAGAATAAAAACATGAGCCCTCACACTTTCACCGAGGAAAGTTAACTTTTCTGAACGTGGTGAGTGTTCCAACTACATGTTCCGTACTATTTGTTGCTCAAATGACTTGTTGCCGAAGTTAGCTCATTACTACATAGGAGAGCGTGTACTTTATCGCACTCGACCTAACTTGACTGAATTCTTGTTTTACTACTGTAAGTGAATTGTTTACAAGTGAACTGATATTCATGCGCATGAGTTGAAAGTAACGGCCCGGATCCTAAACCCCATCGGCTAGTTAATCGAGTCGAGCCGACAAGGGTTTGGTCGATTAGATAACGAACCTTGAGTCTACTGTTTTGTCGAGTGGAGTGTTATCTCCTCGACTAATTGGTATGCTGAGTATTACCACCACTGTTTATATTGAAGTTCGGGCCCGGTAGGAGATTGATTGGTGGACGGAGATTGGAGATAAGTGGTACTCTACTGGACTTGTTACTATATCTCAAACGTTGAGGGAGTGCCAACGGACTTGGAAAATGTTGCTGCGGAACTGGCTACAAGTGAAACATTGTACAGGACTAAGTGCTACGCTTGAAATCTGATAGGAGCACCATATCAGCTATATCAACATATGAATCCTGGGTGATCTGCCTAGAACTTCGCGGAAGCCACCGTATCCTTTTCTTGCTGGTGTTAAAGTGCTTATCTGAATATGTGAACAGTCCATGACATTATTTGTAACTGTTTATTATTTTCGTTCTAAGATTTTGAAATACGTGAAAGATATTTTGCCACTTTGACTGCCTCTTTTCTTGGAATCTCACTGGATTTTTAGCTCATCCATTTATTTGTTTTCCTTAACAGGGTGCGGGAATGAGAGAGACAAGAATAGTACTAGTTATATTAGGAATTTTAATACTGTATTATAGTACTAGTTGTTTAAGCTCTTACTTTTGGCTTGTACTTTGGGTTGTATATTCGGATGATTTGTAGCAGGTACATAGTATATTGAAGAATTATGGTGTTATTGATTTGGCATTCAAAGAATAGTGAGCTCGAAAAGTTGTAATTCTCGTTTTAAGTAATTGCCATCCTTTTACACTTGGTGAGGTGATTGAATTACTTGTATTTTTATCCGTTTAGCTGTGCACCTAAGTATGAATGTTTTGTGAAGTCGGATAGATGCAATATTTCTTGAGAAATTTTGTACTTACTTTGCAGTTAATGTTATCTCTGAAGTTAATGTGAGTGAGTGAGTCCTGGCGAGAGTTGGGCAGGCGGTCCGCTAACCCTTGAGGTACGCCTTAGGGGAAGGTAGGGTCGTCAGAGGTGGTATCAGAGCTGCTTCGCATGGTCTGTGCGTGGGGTGAATTTGGGCCAAGTGGTGTTATGGTCCCAATTATGTGAATAAGTATAAAGGACTAAGTGCTCTTCTTGAGCGTAGGTTGTGAATCATGAAAGTTATAGGTGTATAACCTTTATCATGATACTTGAAGAAGATAGATATGTACGTCAGGTAGGAATTTTAAACTTTATAGATTTGCACTTGGGAGCGTACGGCCCGAGTCGTGAATTCTCCTAGTTTTGGGTTCTTGTATTTGAGTACTGCATACTTCTCCTAATGGAATACTTGTGTTTTGGGAAGGGTCTCGTATATCGCATTATGATGCGGATAGAAATCAGATGTGAATTTGATATAAGTTATAATGGCAAAGGTCAAGGCACGGAGGATTCTAGTATTGGACTTGAAATCGAACCGTTCGAGGAGATTGGAGCGATGAATGCTATCTTGGACTAATCCAACAAATGTTTGGCTAGGGTTTCAATAGATGGTGGTTAGATTTGAACTTTATTGGTTGTTGTGAATGTTTGAAGTGTTAGCATTCCATACATATTTAAATTCTCCTATGAATGCACGGATTTGTTATGTTCTTACTTGATTTTAGGGTACGGGCTGATTTTAACTAAATATGTATTTATTTAACGATATCAAATGAATGTATTTTGAACTCTTGATTATTAACTTAGCTTACATACCTAACTGATTCCTATCCTCCTATGTATATATATATATATATATGGACTTGTGTAGGAAAGAGAGCTAGGGAAATAATATTGGAGAATATCCACGTAGGCCTAGACAACCCCAAGATTAAGGGGAGGTGACTTAATCAGTAAACTAGGACCGAGATAGGGGACCAAGTAGGAATGGCCATAAATTGGATGACAAATCTTTTAGAATGTCTAGTACACCAACAGGATCAAGGGACTGGGCTTGCAAACCAACTTAGAGACCAAGATATGGAAAATGTCAGATCACTAGAGAGATTTTGGAAAAAAAAAGAAAAGATGTTCTCCACCTAAGTTTTCTGAAAGTCTTGACCCTAAGGTAGTTGAACATTGGTTAGCGAATATGATCCCTATCTTTGATGTTTTAGGGTATCTAGGAGAAATGCAAGTGACTCTTGTGATATTCCAGTTGGAGGAGCGGCCTATTCATGGTGAAACATGCATGACACCTTTGAGTTGGTGATTAATACTTTGGTAGAAGTGTAAGACTGTACCTTATCTGAGATTGAGAGTTTTGGATTCTCTATGGAGAGTTTGAAAAAAAAAAAGAGAAGAAGAAAGAAAGAAAGTTTGGGTTCTAGTCTTGTATGTAACCTTCGATGAAAGTAGGATGATCATTTTGATTGAAGATTGAAAGGCACTATTGGGATAGGAGGTCATAGTTTCTTTTTGAGTATGCCTTTTGAAAATAAGTGCATAGTGCATAGTGAAGAATGAATTAGGGTGTGGAACTCTAGATGGGATTGATTTCTAAGGCGTATGACTTAGTGTTTTGTTCCGTGCAAAAGCGATGATGGAACCCTTTCTGCTAAAGCCTAAAAGTAAAAGTAAGTGTTATAGTATCGTGAGGTATTACTCTACTTGAGCTTGGATAAAGTTTCATGACTAGATTGGAAGCAAAAGAAATTAATAGTTATATGGTTAGCGTTTCAATTTGCGACTAGCTACTTTTTTTTGGATACTTTGATTTATCTAGTAGGCTATCATTCGTTATTAAGTAATTTAGTGACATGAAGAATTCGAAAACTATGAATAAGGAAATAGAGATTCTATGGAAAGAGGTAGAGTTTTAACGAAAATTGGCTGAACACTGAGAAGGACGATGGAAACAAGAGTACATGGAGAAAACTGATGAAATAAATATGAAGGGATACTGGAGGAGTTGTGAAATAAGTTTGAATTGGTGCATTCAACTACTCAAGTTGTATTTTAAGACATTACTAGCAACCAAGTTAAAAGTGATGAAGGAAGCTTCCACGAAACCAAAGGAAAATGCAAAGAGTTTAGTGAAAATGAACATGTTATGATAGAAAGAAAGAATGGATACTTCAAGAAGAGAGTTGTAGCTACTAAGTGTGAAGTTTGTAAGAAAACTCATACTGGAATGTGTTATTTGAAACTGATGCTTGTTGTGGATGTGACAATCTTAAACGTCAAATGAGGAACTACCCAAAACAATGGATAAAGCTATGGTGAATCTGCTATCATATTCGATGTTAGAAATGAGGAATGTATTATATGAAATAGTTATATCTTTAAAAAATATGTAGCGACTACTTTATGTAGTAAGTTGTATTTACCTTATCGATAGTAAATTTGACGCTTCATATTTTAACTGGTGATCTTGACTGTCTATATTTGCTTGGAGTTAAATCTATGTTGGTGAATCAATTTCTGCAAACTATTCTTGGTTTTGAACAAAGATTCTTTATTTGTGGTCAATAATGAAGGAAGGTAGTTCGACTAAAGGAGATACTACGTCTACTAGTGCACAGTGTTTGGTTTTAAAGATCCAGCCAAAGTAGTAAACCAGTAGCGTAGTTAGGATTTCTCCTTTTCATATAATCCCAAGTGTATATTATCATAAGGTAGTTCAACCTTTGGTAAACTTCCTTAGCATATCAGTTTACTCACTACGTTAGCAAGATTTTTCTCTAAATACACTTTTGTAGGAGTATCATAGATAAGGAGAAACCTGTGCAGTTGATTGTCCGAAAGGTTAAGGAACTAAGGAATAAGCAAATTTCCTTGGTAAAGATTCTGTGGCAAATCATGATGTAGAAGAGGCAACCTGGGAAGTGGAGGAGGAAATACAAAAGAAATACCTAAGGAAGTTCGTAGTGCATTATAGAAGTGGGACCCACTAGTGTGTTGCGTGATAAATTTAGTGAACAAAAACAGATACTTTACTAAAGGATTTATGTGGTTAGCAGTGATAAGAGTGGATTAGAGAAAAACAATATAGATTAGTGAGATAAGACAAAGGAAAGACAAAGTGATAAGCTTCAACTTAAGAGGGACACTTGTTGGTCACCTAAGCAAGCATTGACCAAGATTAGTCATGGTCATTATCTTGGAAAAATTAACCAAATTTCCTTCATTCTCCATCTTCCCTTAGCCGAACCTCTCTTCAAAAGAAGAAAGAAAGAAAACTCCATTTTCAACACAAAAACCTTGCTTGATTCTTGAATTTTCACCTTAACCTTGCAAATCAATCCATAAAAGCTGATTTTGAGGTAGGAGGAGGAACTTTAGTGGAGAGTTTTTGGGGAAAGAAGCTTGTGGCTGCTTTTACTTCCTTGGGTTTCAAGGTCACAATGTGACGACCCCACTTCCCCCTAAGGCGAACCAGAGGGTTGGCGGGTCGCCTGCCTAGCTCTCGCCAGGACTCACGCAAGCAAACCGACCAAATATCCACGTATAACTTAAACCAAAACACAATCCGCCATCCGATCATGCCAACTTTTAAGCGGCTTGAATACTAAAACACATTAACTTCAAAGATAACAGCAACTGAAGTTAGCCAATCGGCGGCTCCTAAACACCTCACGCGTTACATTCAAGAAGTAAGGTCTTACAGTTTCCAAAACATGAAATTTCATACAGCCCGAGTATATATACACATACAAGCCAAATATTATAATCAGGGTTTACACATCTCCAGCTTCAATCCCAAAACAAAACTATATCGTTTAATTCAAATACATTACAAGTCACAAAACGAAGTAGATACATTCTTAAGAAGATATAAGCAGCTCAGATTTCTCAAACCTCAAGACCTGTCAAGGAAAACAAATAAACGTGGGGTGAGCTAAAACTCAGTGGTGCCCCAAAATCAGGCAATCACTCGAAACAATTAACACGTATTGATTCGACTGAAGTAAATAAATAGGGAAGCAATAATACTCAAGTATACCTTAGACTGGTCGAGGGATTCACCCAACGACATTACGTCCAACACTTATATTTATAGACTGGTCGAGGGATTCACCCAACGACATTACGTCCAACACTTATATTTATAGACTGGTCGAGGGATTCACCCAACGACTTTACGTCCAGCACTTGATTGTTATAGACTGATCGAGGGATTCACCCAACGACTTTACGTCCAGCACTTGATTGTTATAGACTGATCGAGGGATTCACCCAACGACTTTACGTCCAGCACTTGATTGTTATAGACTGATCGAGGGATTCACCCAACGACTTTACGTCCAGCACTTGATTACCAGGACAGGATAAGAGACCCTCCCACCCTTATGGTGTGGTACACTCCCCTGTCTAGTAATTTAGCACTTAGCAAACGCAAGCAAGATATTCACGAAAAACACTTCAAGCAAGTCACCACTCGAAAGACAAGTGTGATAAAGTTCACACTGCTCACTTCGATGGATCAGCAATCATTTTTGGCAATTATCACACAACGAGTCGATAAAGCACTTTAACCAAATAGTCATAAAACAGGCAGGGACACTCACCAAAAGTGAAGCTCAAAAGTCAAGCTGGGAATCGAAGTCCACGTCCTCGCTACACCCTAGAAATCCAAGTTTTAAAACTATAAGTTTTACTAAACAAGTTCTTGTTTTGTATATAAAAGGTTATCCTGTATAAAACTAATTTAATTTCTCGAAACAAATCAATCATTCCCTTGGAATTAAGGCTAGTAAAGAAATAAAATATCTCGTATGGTTTCTTTAAAGGTATTTCCCTTCTAGAGGGCAAACTAGAACCAAATTAATTCAAACAAGTTTTCTTTGTCTTTTATTTGAAATTATTCAAATCTAATGTTTTTAACAAATTTCCTTTAAAACGTCTAGTCAAGGATAGTTTTAGGAAAGCTTAAAATTTAGAAGGTTAAATACGATTACTCCCTAAAGATAATAAACTAGCTTAAGCAAAATAAAGGAATTAACTAGTCGGCAAGGTTTTAAAAGTCCAAATAACTAAGTTTTAATAATATACTAAACTCAATTCTATCACTTGATATTAAGGCAGAATATTTCCACAAAATTTGATTTTGAAAATATTCAAGATCAAGAATAATCAAAACGGTCTTCACAAATTCAGCTCATTTGCACAATGGATTCCCAAGTCACCAAGATAGAAACATTACAAACCAAATATCAATTTCACTAGGGTTTTGTCAATCATTAGCCCTAGATTTCAACAAATCCAGTATAATTAAAATTCAACAAAGGAAGTCCAAGGTACTAAAGCAATCCTAATCATACCCCATGGACCTTCCAAATACACTTCAACCAACCTCTTGAACAACTTCACCAAAAATTAAACTATTGCAAAAATAGTCCAATGGTCAAGAGCTTCATCAATCATTAGCTCTTGACAACCAATACACCCTTTCAAATACCAATTCATTCAAAACAAGAACAAAAACTACAACCAACTTGAGATCCAAGTGATTCCAAGAATCTAAAATATCCATTAAACTTTCCACTTTTACTTGCTAGAATCACTATACATATAGATTATAATCTGTCCAAACCAAGCTAAAGTAAATAATACACAAATCCAGCAAATAAACTCACCAAAAGTCCCAACCAGTTCGGTCATGCTGGAAAATATTTTCCTTCAAAAATTGTTTTAGTTCATGTTCCACAAATCAAACAATTATGAAAATTATACTGTTGTAGAATAGATTTTTAATACTATCACATCCCAGAAGACACTTTTCAGAGATTCAAATCACAAATAGGCCAAATATTCGATCCAAGTCAAGAATTCAGTTTCCTGAGGAAACAGGACATTCAAACAGGACAGCCTACTTTGAGGAATCACGGACAGCAGTACACATGGAGGAAAAATATGAAATTTCTACAAAACAAAGGCCCATGACTCTAGTTTCAAATGCCACTGACGGTACCTCAATCGGATTTTCCTACACCAAGATATAAGCATTTTACTGAGACTGGTAAGAGAAATCCGAAAATCTGGAAACTCATTTTTCACTTGTGAAAAACTCCTTTTTCTCTTTTAAAACCATAAGACTCTTATTCAAACCATCATACATTTAAGTATGACATTCATACCAGCATATACCAAAGCAAATAACGCTTAATTCCAATAAATCATTCCACCAAAAAGTCCCCATAAATCTGTCATCAGCTAAGATAAAATTTTCCAGCAATTGATAGTTTATTTATATAGCTTTTGTTCCTAGTTTTCTTCAATTCTTACCTCAGCTCAACATGCAAAAGGTGATTAGCAAGCCTCAAGCAAATCTTAAACATCCAATACGAAAATCTGAATTGAAATTCGAAAACAAAACTAATTAAATGCTCACTTCCTTCTCTCGACCAAGCTGGAATATTTTGCAGCAGAAAATTTCCCTCGGTTTCAATCCACAATTCAACTTTTCCTCAGATTTTCTTCCATTAAGCTTCACTTAATACTTAAAGCTAACAATCTATATGCAATTCATAACAAAATTTTCCATTTGACAGCAATTACAAATGCAAACAAACATGAAGTCTCTCGGCTATTCCAGAAAATTTCCAGCAGCTAAGTTAGACGCAAATCTGGATTTTCTTCAGCTAAAACCTTGTATTAGGTACTCAAAACCAACATGCATGACTAATTAGTGGAATTACTATCAGCTCTGGTTTAAATCAAGTTCGGACAGCACTACTATCATTCACAATTCCAGAATTTGGTTCAACCATTCTCGGATGTTCTTGCATGAAGCAGAGTCGTGTTTCATTTTTTTTCTTCTAGCGTAATCCGGCTAATTAGCTTCATGCATGGTTTAAACATCTTGTTTTCAGTTAGTTAAACACATTTCTAAGCTCGGATTATTACAGATTAGCTAATTAAAGTATCAAATTTCCAGCTCAAACTTTCGACAGCTTTAATTCTTACGCATATCAGATTTCTATTTTTCTGAATTCAGCATCCGATGGTCTAAGGTCAACATGCAAAGCTTTAAACAATTTAATCAGCTAGTGATTAGTTGATTAGGCACCAAAACAAGCTCAGATTACTATGACTAAACAGGATTACATCTGCATTTCTGATTAAAGCTCACGGCAACTTCAATTCTTTCCAAACCAGATTTCTTAAGTCTCAATTCCTCATCTAACCTCACAAACCCACATGCATGCGTATAGACAGCTTCATCAACCCGTAAACAATTTATCTAAGTCCATAATTTACCTTAGCCTGAAGCCTAAAACACACAGCTAGCAGCTGCAACAATTCTCTCTCTCGGCTGTCCAGAAAAAATACAGACCGCTAGTTCTCTCTTCCTCTCTCCCTTGCTCTGGCTTGCGGCTGGATGAAGGAACTCTGGTCTCAAGCTCTGCACCAGCTCACAGATGGAAGACAGACCGAATCACAAGTCCCTCTCTTCCCTCTCTGGTTTACGGACAGAAAAGAAAAGAAACAGGAAGCTCGGCTCACTCTCTCTCCCGTCGTTAATTCCTATGTAGCTGCTCTCTCACTCTCACGACAGAAAGTAAATTGAAGTTGTGATATTGTGGTGTAGTGTGAATGATATAGTGGTGTGTGGTAATGTAAGGTATATAAGGTGAGGCTTTGAGTGGAGTTGGTCGGCCATATCCAATAGGAATGCTGGAATGAAATTGGAAGTGAAACCGGCAGGATTTGGAGTTGTTTGTAATTTCCATGGCTGCATGGTAGATTTGAAATGGAGGAAGGCTGTTTTAGTCTTTTAGCAACTTGTGCAACCTTTCACTTAGGTCCCTCGTCCTAAACTAATTCCAAAATTTTACCTTAAATGAAATTCAATAGCCTACTAGTGTCCTAGTCTTGCAAAATTAAGTTATCGAAATTCAGCGTCCTAAAATAATTATTAAGAGCTTTGACTTAAAACGACTCCCCTTGATTCTAATTTCGCCTTAACACCTATCGTTATTAATACTTAAAATTAACTTATTGAACTCAAGGAATTAAATAAAAACAATGGCACACTCAACGTCGAGAATTATTAATTTAGCTTGGCAAAAATTCAAATAATCAAATGTTTTGCACAATTGAATTATTTGTAATCTATAATAAATTATTTTTGCACACTTATTTAAGATCAAATAATAATAAAGTTTATTAAAAATCTATAATGCACATAAAATTTATTTCTACGCACTTATTTAAAAACAATTAGATTTAATGCTAAAATTTATTTAAGCATTAAGAATGCAAATGAAATATGCATAGGCTTATATATATTTTTGGGGTTCTCACATCCTCCCCTCCTTAAAATGAATTTTGTCCTCAAAATTCTTATTTTTTTTTTGACTAAATCAAATGACTCAATCATGTAGTTCGAAACTCAAGTACGAAGATATATTTTCTATAAAAGATTTCACTCACCAAATTGTCGTACTCATATTGTCCAAAATGATTTACTAGAATTCGATTTTCAAAATTAACAATTTTAGAAATGATACAGCTTCTTTTGTCCCAAGACAGCCAACCGAAAATCTTATTCGTTCGGGGAAAGCTTTTTCACGTACCTTTCGTAACCAAACTAATAGCAGGATATCAAATACACATTTGGAAAAATTGTGGTCTATATATATATATATAAATGACTATTCGAACGGAATACAAGAAGAAAGGAAATTGGTTCTGGTCTTGATGGTCAAAATTTCTAAATGCATTCGACTTTTGGTAAGAGGTTTAACATTTGTTATTTGAACGTTTGATCAAGAAAAATCATTTAACCCCACAAATCATTTTTGAGAATAAAATGCTTTTAAGAAAAATAAGCAGACATGCAGGTTCGTAATTACTTAAACTTCGGTCCAACGCCTCTACTCTTCACACATAATCTGAGAATTAGCTTTTATGCCACATAAAACTTAACTATTTACTCTCCAATTCACGACCAATATTCATTCTTATTTCTAAGAAAAGGTCCAAACCCAAACTCTGCCTGATTTTCAATTTTTATGTGAGTTCAAGGTGTATACATATATATAAATATTCTTTTTTGTAAGTAAAATCAATATGAGAATTGAGAAAAAGGAGAGTTAATTAGTCATGTAACTTATTCAACTATATCATGTATTCAAATCACTCAAATCACAATATCCTAGAATAGTGTAATATATATATATGAATCGAATAAAAATAACATATTAAATCGAATAACATGATCATTACTTAAGTACATCAATGGCTCTTAAGTATTCTAAATGATCTCAAACATTTCATACATTGGCTTTTCTAATAACCTAACAACTAGTTATCTTTATCCTTTTGGACATTAGTCCCGAATAATCCTCCAGTAAAACTTAAGGAACCACAATGTCATTGATAACTCACATCACATGGCAAATTCGTCAACTTATCTCACCTCAGTTTTAAAGACTCTCCTCAAGGTTTAGAGCTGTTCACATGTGAGGACCCGTACTTTTCTTAATTGCACGTTTTCTGCATTTTCTTTATCAGAAAATTTTTCTAGATCAATTGTGACGCCCCGAAAATTAGGAGATTGTTTATAAATAAGATACTAAAGTGTATTTCTTTGGGTTTGATTTAAAACCTTATTTTGTTTTAAAAAGATTAGAAACCCTAAAATTTTAATCAAAAACCCTAGTTTACTTGTGATTAACTGGTTTCCTTCAATATCTCATCTTTTAATAGAAACTCTAAATTCAATTTATGGAATTGGAAAATCCCTCATGTTATTTTAAAAATGTCCCTTTATTTGGAAATTATTATTTTTATTAAGGCTTGCTACCCCATTTATTCCACGATAAGTGTAAATAAACCTAGAAAGTAGGTTTTCACCTTTGGTTTTAAGATCGGAGTAAAATTAGGGTTTTCGCAATTTTTCACCGGATGAATTTTCGGTACAAAGTAAGGATTAAATTTGGAGATTAAAAGTGACTTTTAAGTGAGAAATAATATGTGAGTAGTAGCAATGATATAAGGTTAGTGAATGGGAAGAAAAAAAAAACAGTAGTACGTGAGTTTTTAAGAAAAACGGCGCGAACCGATGGGTCCCGCGCACTACCGATTGAACGCACCACTTGCCTACCATTTTTCTTACCAAACAAACTTATTGACTCTTGGATAAAATATCTCCTTAATTAACATCAGATTTGACCAAGAAATTTAAGTTAGAAAATGCAAGGAAGAAAGAGAAAATTTTGTGGTTGAGATTAAACCAAGTGTTAGCCAAACTTGTGGCTAGAATTAATTCTTATCTTTCCATCTTCTTATAAGACAAACTTAGCTTCATTTCCTTCCATTTCTGCATCATTCCAGCCGACCAGGAGAGAGAGAGAAGTGAGAGCTTGAGCAACCACATTCCTTCTTGATTCACACCAACCAAGTGCTAAGCTAGAAATCTAAACCGATTGATTGCAAGTTTGGAAGCTTGGGAAGCTAAGGAACCAAGAAATTTCAAAGGAAGTGAACTATCACTCATCCAAGCCTTGTTTTTGAGGTATTCAATCTGATCATGGTCCTTGATCTTTTAAATCTTGTGTTAAGATGTTATTTAGCTTAAGTTTTGGCTTGATTTCAAGATGAGCAAGTGATTGTGATGATTATTGGATGAAATAATCAAATCAGGGTTTTGGGGATTTGCTGCCAAACTTGATGTGTGACTCACATATGTTGTAATTAAGGTTATATAAAGGGTTTTGGTAGTGATTAGAACAAGAAATTGAGGAAAGTTACATTAAAAACTGAAAATCCCAGAAATCTGGAAAATTGTTCTTCCATTCTGCCCGTTTTTGTAGCCCTATGTTAGAGGCCGAATTGGCCTTTGGTCAAAACATGAAAGTTGTTCAGAATGGTATTTTATAGGTGCCCACAAAATTTCAGCTCATTTAGAGCATCGTAGCTTGTGAAAAGACGAAAATATCCTCGCTGATCTAGGTCACTTTCCAGAATTCCGCGTGGACAGTTCAGTCCTTTTGATTGAGTTTATTCACTATGATCCGTTTAGATTTAGCCTTTCACCGAAACATGAAAGTTTTATTACCCTGTCTTAGCTTCGTAACGCCTCCAAGAACACCTTAATTGGATCTTGGTAGACTGAGATATGGTCATTTGAGTGAAATGCGGCTGATTAGCCGAATAGTTGAAACCAGGTTACATGAGTTGGGAATTTGATCAGGTTACATTGAAAATTTGACTGAGTGCTCTTCATGAAAGTTGTAGTCTTCTGAAGTATCTTTAAAATTCCTCTAAGAACACCTGAATTGGATTTTTGTACACTGAGTTATGTTCATTACAGTGTTCTGCGTTTAAACAGCCGACGAATTGGTTTCTGGTTTAGTAATTCGAGAATTTGACCAATTTACATTAGAAACTGGACTAAGTGACCTTCATGAATATTGTAGCTCTGTATCTTAGCTTCGAAACGGCATAGGTTTCATTTTAATCCGATAAGCGTAGCCTCGGATATGTTATTTCCGCATTTGTACGTCAAATCTGTTTTGAACTAAATTGAATTTCTGCACTTGTACTTAATACGATTCTTGTTATTATGATATTGTGAGCCTATGGAACGGTTCTTGACATGAATTGCTGATATGTATAATGTTGGGTTGTGTTTGAGAAAAACAATGAAGCCTAAAAGGCTGGAAAATTAGGTAAACACAAAGGGCATGCTGCCCGAATTTTTACTCGAGGACTAGAAAACTATATTAGCGACTTGAGTGAAGGTTAAGTATTTATCACTTGAACTAGTAAAGACCTTTGCTACTATGTTTCTTGAGTGTTATATGTTAAGACTTGGTCGAGCTCGTACCTTGAGGAAAAGACTTAATGGCCAATGTAAACTTGTATTTCCATGTACTTTCAACTCAAGTGTTATTTCCAAGTATTTATGCTACAAAACCTTATGATTTGAAAAGCGAGCAAGTGTTTCGCGAGTGTCTTTCAAATGAATTTTAATTGGTCGATTTTTAATGAATGGAATGTTAACGTTTCGAATTCGACTCGTGTTTCAAAGTTCTCAAACTGGAATTTTTATCGCAGATCTGGACTCCAAGCCTGGAGTGTAATTGAACGTGAATACTTGAAGCACTATATCTTTTGGTGAGTGCTTTCAAATACCGAATTGAACTTGATACTTGAACTTGATACGTGACCAATATGAGTACATGTTATATACGTGAATTGATAGGGCAAGAGTGTACTTTATCGCACTTGCCCTTACGTGACTTGTACTTGTTTATGGATTGCAATTGACTTGATATACTTGATTGTGGTGCGCGCACTTCCTGGAATTCCAGAAACCCTGCGGCAAGTTACTTGAGTCGAGCCGGCAAGGGCTTGGTCGATTGGGTAACGAACCCTGGGTCTCTTGTTTTGTCGAGTGGAGTGATATCTCCTCGGCTAAACGGTATACTCGAGTATTACCACACGTGTTTATTGAGGATTTTGGGCCCAGTAGGGGGTGAACGGTGGACGGAGAGTCGTGTAAGTGGTGTTCTACTGGATTGGTTACCTACTTGAAAGTTGACGGAGTGTCAACTGTTACTTGATCAAGCTCTGGAGATGCAATGGAAATTTGGCTCCTGAGAGCCTTCCGTATCCTTATACTTGAAAGTGATTATTGCTTATTGGATTGCTGTTCCTTTTGAAAATCGAAAAGCACTTTATATGTGCTCATTTGGAAATTTGCTACTTGAAATATTATTGTCCACTCTTATGAGTTTTGATGCCGTTAACTTGCTACATGGATATTCATACTTTTAAAATGGGCAATTTGTTATTTGAAACCTCACTGGGCTTTTAGCTCATTCCACGCTATTTGTTTTCCTTACAGGAATACGAGTGAGGCGTGAGTCGTGAACAGACTAGCGTAGTCTAGTTGCTCTTGAAATTGTTTTGACTTTTGACTTGTACTCGCGCTATTCCTCGAATGGAACATGTTGTACTTGGATTGTATACATTTTGAACTAGTTTGGTGTATTGAGGCTTTGTACCTCGATTTCTATCAATGTAAATTATAAGCTTGAATTGGGAATGTTATTTATGGTTCATGAATGTGTGTACGTGACTCGATTGAGATAGTGAGTGAGTCCTGGCGAGAGCTGGGCAGGCGGTCCGCCGAACCCTTTGGTACGCCTTAGGGGGAGGTGGGGTCGTCACAGATGGTATCAGAGCTCCTATTGAGCTCGTGCCGGGAGAAGGTTCTCGGACTGTGGGGATTGACTTGTTAAGTGTGGAACGATTGTCTATTGTTGGAGATTTTAGATATGTATGCTGGGTAGGAATCTCTAATAAGGGTGATTTACTCTTGGGACCGGCCGGCTCGAGTTGTGAATTACCTTATTGTGGATTCTTGTCCCCGAATACCAAAGAGTGACACCTTTACGATAAGCTGAGATCTCACGTAATATTGAGATAAATTTGGATTGTGAAAGCAAAGGCACGGGGAATGTGAATAGTATGGACGTGAAATATATTGAAGATATTCATGGGATTTGGGATCCTTCTTATCCACGTGTTACGAGCCTTGATTAAGTGTAGTACCTGAGTGATACGTAAGATTAATGCTCTATAAGTTATGCGACTTGTTTTGATTGAATGTGTTATATTGCCTATGATTTAGAAGGGTCTAAGTCAAGAGTGCCAGCTAGAATGTACTCCCTGGATCAACAGGCTTTACCTGAACCATTGGAGATAGTAGAAGGTACGATTCGTGTTTACTATTGTTTAACCAAATATTGACTATAGTGAAACCTGAGAGCTGGAAATGAATATATAAGGAAAATACCCTACATTATTTCGAGGTGCATGTATGAATTTCGAGGACGAAATTCTTTTAAGGAGGGGAGAGTGTGACGCCCCGAAAATTAGGAGATTGTTTATAAATAAGATACTAAAGTGTATTTCTTTGGGTTTGATTTAAAACCTTATTTTGTTTTAAAAAGATTAGAAACCCTAAAATTTTAATCAAAAACCCTAGTTTACTTGTGATTAACTGGTTTCCTTCAATATCTCATCTTTTAATAGAAACTCTAAATTCAATTTATGGAATTGGAAAATCCCTCATGTTATTTTAAAAATGTCCCTTTATTTGGAAATTATTATTTTTATTAAGGCTTGCTACCCCATTTATTCCACGATAAGTGTAAATAAACCTAGAAAGTAGGTTTTCACCTTTGGTTTTAAGATCGGAGTAAAATTAGGGTTTTCGCAATTTTTCACCGGATGAATTTTCGGTACAAAGTAAGGATTAAATTTGGAGATTAAAAGTGACTTTTAAGTGAGAAATAATATGTGAGTAGTAGCAATGATATAAGGTTAGTGAATGGGAAGAAAAAAAAAAACAGTAGTACGTGAGTTTTTAAGAAAAACGGCGCGAACCGATGGGTCCCGCGCACTACCGATTGAACGCACCACTTGCCTACCATTTTTCTTACCAAACAAACTTATTGACTCTTGGATAAAATATCTCCTTAATTAACATCAGATTTGACCAAGAAATTTAAGTTAGAAAATGCAAGGAAGAAAGAGAAAATTTTGTGGTTGAGATTAAACCAAGTGTTAGCCAAACTTGTGGCTAGAATTAATTCTTATCTTTCCATCTTCTTATAAGACAAACTTAGCTTCATTTCCTTCCATTTCTGCATCATTCCAGCCGACCAGGAGAGAGAGAGAAGTGAGAGCTTGAGCAACCACATTCCTTCTTGATTCACACCAACCAAGTGCTAAGCTAGAAATCTAAACCGATTGATTGCAAGTTTGGAAGCTTGGGAAGCTAAGGAACCAAGAAATTTCAAAGGAAGTGAACTATCACTCATCCAAGCCTTGTTTTTGAGGTATTCAATCTGATCATGGTCCTTGATCTTTTAAATCTTGTGTTAAGATGTTATTTAGCTTAAGTTTTGGCTTGATTTCAAGATGAGCAAGTGATTGTGATGATTATTGGATGAAATAATCAAATCAGGGTTTTGGGGATTTGCTGCCAAACTTGATGTGTGACTCACATATGTTGTAATTAAGGTTATATAAAGGGTTTTGGTAGTGATTAGAACAAGAAATTGAGGAAAGTTACATTAAAAACTGAAAATCCCAGAAATCTGGAAAATTGTTCTTCCATTCTGCCCGTTTTTGTAGCCCTATGTTAGAGGCCGAATTGGCCTTTGGTCAAAACATGAAAGTTGTTCAGAATGGTATTTTATAGGTGCCCACAAAATTTCAGCTCATTTAGAGCATCGTAGCTTGTGAAAAGACGAAAATATCCTCGCTGATCTAGGTCACTTTCCAGAATTCCGCGTGGACAGTTCAGTCCTTTTGATTGAGTTTATTCACTATGATCCGTTTAGATTTAGCCTTTCACCGAAACATGAAAGTTTTATTACCCTGTCTTAGCTTCGTAACGCCTCCAAGAACACCTTAATTGGATCTTGGTAGACTGAGATATGGTCATTTGAGTGAAATGCGGCTGATTAGCCGAATAGTTGAAACCAGGTTACATGAGTTGGGAATTTGATCAGGTTACATTGAAAATTTGACTGAGTGCTCTTCATGAAAGTTGTAGTCTTCTGAAGTATCTTTAAAATTCCTCTAAGAACACCTGAATTGGATTTTTGTACACTGAGTTATGTTCATTACAGTGTTCTGCGTTTAAACAGCCGACGAATTGGTTTCTGGTTTAGTAATTCGAGAATTTGACCAATTTACATTAGAAACTGGACTAAGTGACCTTCATGAATATTGTAGCTCTGTATCTTAGCTTCGAAACGGCATAGGTTTCATTTTAATCCGATAAGCGTAGCCTCGGATATGTTATTTCCGCATTTGTACGTCAAATCTGTTTTGAACTAAATTGAATTTCTGCACTTGTACTTAATACGATTCTTGTTATTATGATATTGTGAGCCTATGGAACGGCTCTTGACATGAATTGCTGATATGTATAATGTTGGGTTGTGTTTGAGAAAAACAATGAAGCCTAAAAGGCTGGAAAATTAGGTAAACACAAAGGGCATGCTGCCCGAATTTTTACTCGAGGACTAGAAAACTATATTAGCGACTTGAGTGAAGGTTAAGTATTTATCACTTGAACTAGTAAAGACCTTTGCTACTATGTTTCTTGAGTGTTATATGTTAAGACTTGGTCGAGCTCGTACCTTGAGGAAAAGACTTAATGGCCAATGTAAACTTGTATTTCCATGTACTTTCAACTCAAGTGTTATTTCCAAGTATTTATGCTACAAAACCTTATGATTTGAAAAGCGAGCAAGTGTTTCGCGAGTGTCTTTCAAATGAATTTTAATTGGTCGATTTTTAATGAATGGAATGTTAACGTTTCGAATTCGACTCGTGTTTCAAAGTTCTCAAACTGGAATTTTTATCGCAGATCTGGACTCCAAGCCTGGAGTGTAATTGAACGTGAATACTTGAAGCACTATATCTTTTGGTGAGTGCTTTCAAATACCGAATTGAACTTGATACTTGAACTTGATACGTGACCAATATGAGTACATGTTATATACGTGAATTGATAGGGCAAGAGTGTACTTTATCGCACTTGCCCTTACGTGACTTGTACTTGTTTATGGATTGCAATTGACTTGATATACTTGATTGTGGTGCGCGCACTTCCTGGAATTCCAGAAACCCTGCGGCAAGTTACTTGAGTCGAGCCGGCAAGGGCTTGGTCGATTGGGTAACGAACCCTGGGTCTCTTGTTTTGTCGAGTGGAGTGATATCTCCTCGGCTAAACGGTATACTCGAGTATTACCACACGTGTTTATTGAGGATTTTGGGCCCAGTAGGGGGTGAACGGTGGACGGAGAGTCGTGTAAGTGGTGTTCTACTGGATTGGTTACCTACTTGAAAGTTGACGGAGTGTCAACTGTTACTTGATCAAGCTCTGGAGATGCAATGGAAATTTGGCTCCTGAGAGCCTTCCGTATCCTTATACTTGAAAGTGATTATTGCTTATTGGATTGCTGTTCCTTTTGAAAATCGAAAAGCACTTTATATGTGCTCATTTGGAAATTTGCTACTTGAAATATTATTGTCCACTCTTATGAGTTTTGATGCCGTTAACTTGCTACATGGATATTCATACTTTTAAAATGGGCAATTTGTTATTTGAAACCTCACTGGGCTTTTAGCTCATTCCACGCTATTTGTTTTCCTTACAGGAATACGAGTGAGGCGTGAGTCGTGAACAGACTAGCGTAGTCTAGTTGCTCTTGAAATTGTTTTGACTTTTGACTTGTACTCGCGCTATTCCTCGAATGGAACATGTTGTACTTGGATTGTATACATTTTGAACTAGTTTGGTGTATTGAGGCTTTGTACCTCGATTTCTATCAATGTAAATTATAAGCTTGAATTGGGAATGTTATTTATGGTTCATGAATGTGTGTACGTGACTCGATTGAGATAGTGAGTGAGTCCTGGCGAGAGCTGGGCAGGCGGTCCGCCGAACCCTTTGGTACGCCTTAGGGGGAGGTGGGGTCGTCACATCAATTTTATGAGTAAATATAGTTTTTAAATGATTTTTCTAGTATCGGTTAGTTTTTGAGAAATTAAAAGCGTATATCGGACGTGGGACCCGCTAGTGCGAAAAATTCGGAAAATTTCGGCCAGTTAGGTTAAGTTTTGGATACTGGGTTTAATTTATCGGGTGTTATGAGATATTTAGAGGTACCAAGTGGATAGGTGTGAGAAAGACAAAAAAAGTTAGGCATGACATTAATGAGAGGGACAAGTGTCATGAAACCATTGGATGGGGACTTTGACTAACTTTTCTTAACTTTACTAAACATCCATTTTGACCAAATGTTTCTTCATTTTTCACCTTGTTGGCTGAAATTTTGAGGAGAGAAAAGAGAGGAAATCGTTCATCTTGTACTTCAATCCCTTGCTCCAATCTTGATTTCTAACCATTAAAAGTGAAGATTACTCCATCAAAGTTACTTATTAAGGAGGATTAAAGCTTGTAGTGGAGTTGTTTTGGAAGAAAAATTCCTAAGTCATCACTTTTCTTGATATTTGAAGGTATCATGTCTAGCCATCCTTCCTTTGTTCTTGATTATGTTAAATTAATGACTTGTGATAGCTAAAGAGATGTTTTAGTGGAAAATTTCTGACTTGAATGCAAAAATTTCCAGTTAAGGTTTCATTTCCTCAATTCTGCCCATTTCTGTTTGACCAGGTTAGAGGCCGAATTGGCCTTAGCACAAAACATAAACATTGTCGAGAATTATGTTTTCTAGTTACCTATAAATTTTCAGCTCAATCTGAGCTCGGTACCCTGTGAAAAGACCGAAATACCCTTGCTACCCTGTTTCTATCCGAGAATAATAATCAGCTTTGGTAATTGGGTAGTTTGACTGGGAATACTACCGATTTGGTTGTTGATGTCTTCTTAAGAATCATATCCTTGTATCTTACCTTTCAAATGGCTTTGGAATCACTGGAATTGGAGTTGTATATGCTGAGATAATTCGGAAATACCCAGACTGGTCTAGGTAGGAGTTCAGCGAACAGGGTTGTCTTTTCACCCAATCTGACCGTGACTTTTCACCATGATCCTTACCGAATTAGATTTTTCCCAAAACATGAAAGTTGTAGCCAATGGTATAAAATAGTAGCCTGTAAAATTTCATCTTGATCCTACCACTGTAGCATGTGAAATGACCGAAATACCATTGACTGTCCATGAAACCTGTTTCGCGCCCAGAATTCTGTTTTTGTGTAGTTTTCCATTTTTGATCATGAAAATGCAGGATTTGGCCATGGAGATCTTCATAAGAAATGTAGAGTTGTGTCTTAGCTTCGAAACACCATAAGATACACTTCAATCGGACTTCGGTAGCCTGAATTATTGCTGTTTAACAATTGTGCGGTTAGCCAACCTGTTTGTGAGTTTCTGGTTTCATATATGTCAATTTTGACCTAGTTTCACTACAAACTGGACTGAGTGGCCTTCTTCAACATTTTAGCCCTATTTGTTAGCTTCGAAACAGTTTGTCTTGTACCTTCATCCGATAATCGTAGCGCCAATGGTGCCAAAACCGCAAAATGGTGTCAAAAACTATTTTTATCCGGACATGTTTCTAACTTGATTTTTGTATTTATTTTTGTATTTACATGACTTTAAGCCTAGTGAATGGCTTTTGGACATGAGATTATTCTATATGAGATGTTGGGACTGTTTTGAGGAAAATAATGAAGCCATTAATGGCTGGAAAATAGGTAAACACAAAGGACATGCCGTCCGTTTATCTTCTTGTAATGTGAGCAAGTTAAAGTAATTTGGTGAATGTATTTTGTGACGAATTGGACGTATTTACTGAAAATGTTACCGGCTCTTTCAAAAGGTGGCCGAGGGCTAAATTTCTATTTGAACCTGTATATTTCCGCTTGGCAAATAAAATGATCATTTTACTATTCGAAAACCTAATACCTCTTTGGGTTGAAATTCCAAACGTTTACTTATTGTTTACCAAAATATAGAGGTTGACCTAGGGTTCTCTCGGCCACAAGTGAATAACTTTTAAGTGAAGCTTTAAGAGTGAAAGGGAGATAGTTTTGCCACTTTTCATGATTTTCATCAAAGCATAGATTCTATTGATTTTGAGCTACATAAACGATTCCGGAAACAATACTTCTTAGCTTACCTTATTGGATTTTGATTTGTCGTTGGTTAAAGTGTTTTCTGCCGAAAATTTCATAACCTTTTTGAGTTTGGTTTCGCGGTTGGTTTATGAACCCTAGTAATTTCCGTCCACGGATCCATATGCTCTTTTGACACTTTAAAAGTCATTTTATACGTTTACTCGCGAGTAGTCGGGTAATCCTTGATTTCATCTAAACCATGCTAGATGGATTGTAATGTGTTCTTTGTTTACTTTTAGGTTTCATTGGTGATTGAGAAGTGGACGTTATTTTGCTTGTATAGGTGAGTGTTCCTTGTTTGTTATGTTTCATGACTATATGGCTGGTATGAATGTTTGATAATATGTTAAATGCTTTCAATGATTGTTAAAACGAGTCTTCTAGGCAAGTGTGTACTTTATCGCACTCGGCCTAGATGATTGTGAAAATTTCAATGATTCAATGATTGAAATGTTATTTGTGCATGAATGTAAGCCTTTTGGCTGAACTGGCCACTGCCCCTAGTTACCGGTCGTCTCGAGCCAGAAACGGACTCGGTCGGGCGATTAGGGACCTGGGTGAACGTTTTGGTATACTCGAGTATTACCTTGTAGGTTGGTGGAGGTTGGTGGAGCCTGGTGAATGAATGAACGAATGAGGGTTTTACTTATATACAAATGCATTTTCAAATGATTGAAGGTATAAGGGAACGAATTGAGAATGAATGAACGAATGGCTCCTTGTGAGCACGTATCCTTTTAATGAAGGTGTTTATCGCTTTCTTTTGTATTTGAATTATTAGTAACGTGTAATGAATGCATTGAACTTCTTGTTGCTTATGTGTTCGGAACCTCACTGAGCTTATAGCTCACCCCTTTAGTTTGTTTTCCTTAACAGGGGAAGGCGAGCAAGGATGAGAGCCTGTATAGACTAGCAGGGTCTAGCTCTTGGTTTTCTTTTGTAACGGTTCTCGCTCTAGTGCTTAGCATGGGCTGGTTGTATGGTGAATTGAGAACCTCTGTTTATTGACGGTTGTACTTCCTTCTGAGATATCTATGTATATAAGTTTTGTTTTAAATTTTGGATCCTCGTTTTGTTTTTTTTCTTGTGGTTCTATTTCTGATTTGTGTGAGTGAACGACTGAGTCCCGGCGAGAGCTGGGCAGGTGGTCTGCCGAACCCTTTGGTTTGCCTTAGGGGGAGGTGGGGCTGTCACAATTGGTATCAGAGCCATATGCCGACAGTTGGGACTTTACGTCCTTCGTCTGGAAAAGCCCCGAGCCTCTCGTTCGTGAAGAGTCACGAAGCGAAACTCTCCGTAGGGGATGCCCGCGTGCGGGTGGCAAGCTGATAGGTACCCCGTGATGTGACCCTGAGAACTGTCATAGGTGGTATCAGAGCCATATGCCGACAGTTGGGACTTTACGTCCTTCGTCTGGAAAAGCCCCGAGCCTCTCGTTCGTGAAGAGTCACGAAGCGAAACTCTCCGTAGGGGATGCCCGCGTGCGGGTGGCAAGCTGATAGGTACCCCGTGATGTGACCCTGAGAACTGTCACAGTTGGTATCAGAGCCTGCTTCGCGTGGTCTCTGCGCGGAGTGAGCCTGGACTGAGTGGTGAATAGGTATGAAGGATTAAGTGCTCGTTCGAGCATAAGCTATGAGTTGTGAACGTTATAGGCCTTAAATTTTCTTGTGGAATCTGAGGACCATAGATAGGTACGTCTGGGAGGAATTCCGATTGTAGATGGTTTACTCTTGGGACTGGCCAGCTCGAGAGGTGAATTATCTTATTTCGGATTCTCGTACCCAAGTACTCCAGATTTGAGGTAGTGCTAAGTATTTGAGACTTGTATTGTGGGAACATGAACAGGCTCTGTTTGACTGGAATGAGTACAAGAGGTTAAGGGATATCTGGTGTGAATAGTAAGTGACGTGAGGGACCGGACGGGGTTACCTTAGCTAAGACTGGGACGACACATCATCTCCTCGTTTGATTCACCCATATATTCTTATTACATGACGTTAATTGGTGTATTTGAGCATATGAATATTTGCCTGATTTGATACGTACTTGTGTAGTTGATCATCTATTTTCTTGATACGTGGAGTGCTATGTGCATATATGTTTACTTGTGTATTTGGTGCCTTAATTTTGGTTACTTTTGAGTCACCTTACTGCATTTATTCATTAAACCACTTTTGGAAAAAGAAAAGAGAGGGAAGGAAACAAATATGGACGGGAGACGTAGTCAGGGACGTGGAACTAAACGGACCCCAGAACCTAGAGCAGAAAGGGAAACGTCCGCCGAACAAGAACAAGGACCGAGAGTTGCAACTGGAGACCAAATGGCGACGGCAATGCAACAAATGACGGATATCTTGGCAAGATTAGTAGATCAACAAGGTCAAATACCCGTAAATCAACCCCGAAACCCTGAGACGGGTGAGGATAAGGCTCTGGAGCGGTTTCAAAAGTTTGCACCTCCAAAATTCGCTGGAGGGCCTGATCCGGACATCGCTGAACAATGGCTAGAGGCCATGCTGAATATATTCACAGCTTTGAATTACACTGAACAGAGGCAGGTGAATTTCACAGTGTTTCAATTTGAGGGACCGGCCCGGGCATGGTGGAATGTAATTAGAACAAAGTGGGAAAGAGAACAGACTGTCTGGACATGGGCGAATTTTGTAAGAGAATTTAACGAGAAATACCTCCCACCCTTAGTTCAAGAAAGGAGGGAGGACGAATTTATTGGACTACGCCAGGGGACCTTAAGTGTGGCTGAATACGAAACGAAATTCACCAAACTATCCAAGTTTGCTTCAGAATTAGTAGCCACAGAACCGAGAAGAGTGAGACGGTTTATACAGGGACTAAATTTGGACATCCAAGAGGCGTTGGCAGCAGCGCAAGTGAATACATTTACGGAGGCCCTTGAGAAGGCTCAACGAATCGAGAATGCAAAGGCACAAGTAAAAGCCTCCCAAACACGGAAAAGAGGTGTAGCTGGTAGTATGAGTGAGGAACCAAGTGAATCGATAGTCCCTTCCAAAACGCAGAAAACAAAATTTTTGTCCTACCCACCATGGACAATAGGGGCGGTAGATAAAAGGTCTACTAAAGGAAGCCAAATCGGACCTGAGGAAATTTCTCAAGAAAGCCAAAAGATGGCTTCTCACCTGACTTGTGGCTATTGCGGAAAGGCCAATCATACCGAGAACGATTATTGGCGGAAAGGGCGGAAGTGCTTGATTTGTGGGAGTGGTGAGCACCAAGTTAGCAACTGTCCGAGGAGACAGTCACGCGGAGGTAGTATTCCGCAACTGGAGGGAGCTAAAACAAAACAAGCAAATGAAAGAGGGAACCGAACTAGTGGGCCAGCAAAAGCTTCTGCGTTAGGCACCCAAACAGTTCCGGACTCGTCTGAGGCAAATGAAGGTAAAAATTTCGAGGACGAAATTTCTTTAAGGGGGAGAGAGTGTGAGGACCCGTACTTTTCTTAATTGCACGTTTTCTGCATTTTCTTTATCAGGAAATTTTTCTAGATCAATTTTATGAGTAAATATAGTTTTTAAATGATTTTTCTAGTATCGGTTAGTTTTTGAGAAATTAAAAGCGTATATCGGACGTGGGACCCGCTAGTGCGAAAAATTCGGAAAATTTCGGCCAGTTAGGTTAAGTTTTGGATACTGGGTTTAATTTATCGGGTGTTATGAGATATTTAGAGGTACCAAGTGGATAGGTGTGAGAAAGACAAAAAAAGTTAGGCATGACATTAATGAGAGGGACAAGTGTCATGAAACCATTGGATGGGGACTTTGACTAACTTTTCTTAACTTTACTAAACATCCATTTTGACCAAATGTTTCTTCATTTTTCACCTTGTTGGCTGAAATTTTGAGGAGAGAAAAGAGAGGAAATCGTTCATCTTGTACTTCAATCCCTTGCTCCAATCTTGATTTCTAACCATTAAAAGTGAAGATTACTCCATCAAAGTTACTTATTAAGGAGGATTAAAGCTTGTAGTGGAGTTGTTTTGGAAGAAAAATTCCTAAGTCATCACCTTTCTTGATATTTGAAGGTATCATGTCTAGCCATCCTTCCTTTGTTCTTGATTATGTTAAATTAATGACTTGTGATAGCTAAAGAGATGTTTTAGTGGAAAATTTCTGACTTGAATGCAAAAATTTCCAGTTAAGGTTTCATTTCCTCAATTCTGCCCGTTTCTGTTTGACCAGGTTAGAGGCTGAATTGCCCTTATCACAAAACATAAACGTTGTAGAGAATTATGTTTTCTAGTTACCTGTAAATTTTCAGCTCAATCTGAGCTCGGTACCCTGTGAAAAGACCGAAATACCCTTGCTACCCTGTTTCTATCCGAGAATAATAATCAGCTTTGGTAATTGGGTAGTTTGACTGGGAATACTACCGATTTGGTTGTTGATGTCTTCTTAAGAATCATATCCTTGTATCTTACCTTTCAAATGGCTTTGGAATCACTGGAATTGGAGTTGTATATGCTGAGATAATTCGGAAATACCCAGACTGGTCTAGGTAGGAGTTCAGCGAACAGGGTTGTCTTTTCACCCAATCTGACCGTGACTTTTCACCATGATCCTTACCGAATTAGATTTTTCCCAAAACATGAAAGTTGTAGCCAATGGTATAAAATAGTAGCCTGTAAAATTTCATCTTGATCCTACCACTGTAGCATGTGAAATGACCGAAATACCATTGACTGTCCATGAAACCTGTTTCGCGCCCAGAATTCTGTTTTTGTGTAGTTTTCCATTTTTGATCATGAAAATGCAGGATTTGGCCATGGAGATCTTCATAAGAAATGTAGAGTTGTGTCTTAGCTTCGAAACACCATAAGATACACTTCAATCGGACTTCGGTAGCCTGAATTATTGCTGTTTAACAATTGTGCGGTTAGCCAACCTGTTTGTGAGTTTCTGGTTTCATATATGTCAATTTTGACCTAGTTTCACTACAAACTGGACTGAGTGGCCTTCTTCAACATTTTAGCCCTATTTGTTAGCTTCGAAACAGTTTGTCTTGTACCTTCATCCGATAATCGTAGCGCCAATGGTGCCAAAACCGCAAAATGGTGTCAAAAACTATTTTTATCCGGACATGTTTCTAACTTGATTTTTGTATTTATTTTTGTATTTACATGACTTTAAGCCTAGTGAATGGCTTTTGGACATGAGATTATTCTATATGAGATGTTGGGACTGTTTTGAGGAAAATAATGAAGCCATTAATGGCTGGAAAATAGGTAAACACAAAGGACATGCCGTCCGTTTATCTTCTTGTAATGTGAGCAAGTTAAAGTAATTTGGCGAATGTATTTTGTGACGAATTGGACGTATTTACTGAAAATGTTACCGGCTCTTTCAAAAGGTGGCCGAGGGCTAAATTTCTATTTGAACCTGTATATTTCCGCTTGGCAAATAAAATGATCATTTTACTATTCGAAAACCTAATACCTCTTTGGGTTGAAATTCCAAACGTTTACTTATTGTTTACCAAAATATAGAGGTTGACCTAGGGTTCTCTCGGCCACAAGTGAATAACTTTTAAGTGAAGCTTTAAGAGTGAAAGGGAGATAGTTTTGCCACTTTTCATGATTTTCATCAAAGCATAGATTCTATTGATTTTGAGCTACATAAACGATTCCGGAAACAATACTTCTTAGCTTACCTTATTGGATTTTGATTTGTCGTTGGTTAAAGTGTTTTCTGCCGAAAATTTCATAACCTTTTTGAGTTTGGTTTCGCGGTTGGTTTATGAACCCTAGTAATTTCCGTCCACGGATCCATATGCTCTTTTGACACTTTAAAAGTCATTTTATACGTTTACTCGCGAGTAGTCGGGTAATCCTTGATTTCATCTAAACCATGCTAGATGGATTGTAATGTGTTCTTTGTTTACTTTTAGGTTTCATTGGTGATTGAGAAGTGGACGTTATTTTGCTTGTATAGGTGAGTGTTCCTTGTTTGTTATGTTTCATGACTATATGGCTGGTATGAATGTTTGATAATATGTTAAATGCTTTCAATGATTGTTAAAACGAGTCTTCTAGGCAAGTGTGTACTTTATCGCACTCGGCCTAGATGATTGTGAAAATTTCAATGATTCAATGATTGAAATGTTATTTGTGCATGAATGTAAGCCTTTTGGCTGAACTGGCCACTGCCCCTAGTTACCGGTCGTCTCGAGCCAGAAACGGACTCGGTCGGGCGATTAGGGACCTGGGTGAACGTTTTGGTATACTCGAGTATTACCTTGTAGGTTGGTGGAGGTTGGTGGAGCCTGGTGAATGAATGAACGAATGAGGGTTTTACTTATATACAAATGCATTTTCAAATGATTGAAGGTATAAGGGAACGAATTGAGAATGAATGAACGAATGGCTCCTTGTGAGCACGTATCCTTTTAATGAAGGTGTTTATCGCTTTCTTTTGTATTTGAATTATTAGTAACGTGTAATGAATGCATTGAACTTCTTGTTGCTTATGTGTTCGGAACCTCACTGAGCTTATAGCTCACCCCTTTAGTTTGTTTTCCTTAACAGGGGAAGGCGAGCAAGGATGAGAGCCTGTATAGACTAGCAGGGTCTAGCTCTTGGTTTTCTTTTGTAACGGTTCTCGCTCTAGTGCTTAGCATGGGCTGGTTGTATGGTGAATTGAGAACCTCTGTTTATTGACGGTTGTACTTCCTTCTGAGATATCTATGTATATAAGTTTTGTTTTAAATTTTGGATCCTCGTTTTGTTTTTTTTCTTGTGGTTCTATTTCTGATTTGTGTGAGTGAACGACTGAGTCCCGGCGAGAGCTGGGCAGGTGGTCTGCCGAACCCTTTGGTTTGCCTTAGGGGGAGGTGGGGCTGTCACAATTGGTATCAGAGCCATATGCCGACAGTTGGGACTTTACGTCCTTCGTCTGGAAAAGCCCCGAGCCTCTCGTTCGTGAAGAGTCACGAAGCGAAACTCTCCGTAGGGGATGCCCGCGTGCGGGTGGCAAGCTGATAGGTACCCCGTGATGTGACCCTGAGAACTGTCATAGGTGGTATCAGAGCCATATGCCGACAGTTGGGACTTTACGTCCTTCGTCTGGAAAAGCCCCGAGCCTCTCGTTCGTGAAGAGTCACGAAGCGAAACTCTCCGTAGGGGATGCCCGCGTGCGGGTGGCAAGCTGATAGGTACCCCGTGATGTGACCCTGAGAACTGTCACAGTTGGTATCAGAGCCTGCTTCGCGTGGTCTCTGCGCGGAGTGAGCCTGGACTGAGTGGTGAATAGGTATGAAGGATTAAGTGCTCGTTCGAGCATAAGCTATGAGTTGTGAACGTTATAGGCCTTAAATTTTCTTGTGGAATCTGAGGACCATAGATAGGTACGTCTGGGAGGAATTCCGATTGTAGATGGTTTACTCTTGGGACTGGCCAGCTCGAGAGGTGAATTATCTTATTTCGGATTCTCGTACCCAAGTACTCCAGAGTTGAGGTAGTGCTAAGTATTTGAGACTTGTATTGTGGGAACATGAACAGGCTCTGTTTGACTGGAATGAGTACAAGAGGTTAAGGGATATCTGGTGTGAATAGTAAGTGACGTGAGGGACCGGACGGGGTTACCTTAGCTAAGACTGGGACGACACATCATCTCCTCGTTTGATTCACCCATATATTCTTATTACATGACGTTAATTGGTGTATTTGAGCATATGAATATTTGCCTGATTTGATACGTACTTGTGTAGTTGATCATCTATTTTCTTGATACGTGGAGTGCTATGTGCATATATGTTTACTTGTGTATTTGGTGCCTTAATTTTGGTTACTTTTGAGTCACCTTACTGCATTTATTCATTAAACCACTTTTGGAAAAAAAAAGAGAGGGAAGGAAAAAATATGGACGGGAGACGTAGTCAGGGACGTGGAACTAAACGGACCCCAGAACCTAGAGCAGAAAGGGAAACGTCCGCCGAACAAGAACAAGGACCGAGAGTTGCAACTGGAGACCAAATGGCGACGGCAATGCAACAAATGACGGATATCTTGGCAAGATTAGTAGATCAACAAGGTCAAATACCCGTAAATCAACCCCGGAACCCTGAGACGGGTGAGGATAAGGCTCTGGAGCGGTTTCAAAAGTTTGCACCTCCAAAATTCGCTGGAGGGCCTGATCCGGACATCGCTGAACAATGGCTAGAGGCCATGCTGAATATATTCACAGCTTTGAATTACACTGAACAGAGGCAGGTGAACTTCGCAGTGTTTCAATTTGAGGGACCGGCCCGGGCATGGTGGAATGTAATTAGAACAAAGTGGGAAAGAGAACAGACTGTCTGGACATGGGCGAATTTTGTAAGAGAATTTAACGAGAAATACCTCCCACCCTTAGTTCAAGAAAGGAGGGAGGACGAATTTATTGGACTACGCCAGGGGACCTTAAGTGTGGCTGAATACGAAACGAAATTCACCAAACTATCCAAGTTTGCTTCAGAATTAGTAGCCACGGAACCGAGAAGAGTGAGACGGTTTATACAAGGACTAAATTTGGACATCCAAGAGGCGTTGGCAGCAGCGCAAGTGAATACATTTACGGAGGCCCTTGAGAAGGCTCAACGAATCGAGAATGCAAAGGCACAAGTAAAAGCCTCCCAAACACGGAAAAGAGGTGTAGCTGGTAGTATGAGTGAGGAACCAAGTGAATCGATAGTCCCTTCCAAAACGCAGAAAACAAAATTTTTGTCCTACCCACCATGGACAATAGGGGCGGTAGATAAAAGGTCTACTAAAGGAAGCCAAATCGGACCTGAGGAAATTTCTCAAGAAAGCCAAAAGATGGCTTCTCACCTGACTTGTGGCTATTGCGGAAAGGCCAATCATACCGAGAACGATTATTGGCGGAAAGGGCGGAAGTGCTTGATTTGTGGGAGTGGTGAGCACCAAGTTAGCAACTGTCCGAGGAGACAGTCACGCGGAGGTAGTATTCCGCAACTGGAGGGAGCTAAAACAAAACAAGCAAATGAAAGAGGGAACCGAACTAGTGGGCCAGCAAAAGCTTCTGCGTTAGGCACCCAAACAGTTCCGGACTCGTCTGAGGCAAATGAAGGTAAAAATTTCGAGGACGAAATTTCTTTAAGGGGGAGAGAGTGTGAGGACCCGTACTTTTCTTAATTGCACGTTTTCTGCATTTTCTTTATCAGGAAATTTTTCTAGATCAATTTTATGAGTAAATATAGTTTTTAAATGATTTTTCTAGTATCGGTTAGTTTTTGAGAAATTAAAAGCGTATATCGGACGTGGGACCCGCTAGTGCGAAAAATTCGGAAAATTTCGGCCAGTTAGGTTAAGTTTTGGATACTGGGTTTAATTTATCGGGTGTTATGAGATATTTAGAGGTACCAAGTGGATAGGTGTGAGAAAGACAAAAAAAGTTAGGCATGACATTAATGAGAGGGACAAGTGTCATGAAACCATTGGATGGGGACTTTGACTAACTTTTCTTAACTTTACTAAACATCCATTTTGACCAAATGTTTCTTCATTTTTCACCTTGTTGGCTGAAATTTTGAGGAGAGAAAAGAGAGGAAATCGTTCATCTTGTACTTCAATCCCTTGCTCCAATCTTGATTTCTAACCATTAAAAGTGAAGATTACTCCATCAAAGTTACTTATTAAGGAGGATTAAAGCTTGTAGTGGAGTTGTTTTGGAAGAAAAATTCCTAAGTCATCACCTTTCTTGATATTTGAAGGTATCATGTCTAGCCATCCTTCCTTTGTTCTTGATTATGTTAAATTAATGACTTGTGATAGCTAAAGAGATGTTTTAGTGGAAAATTTCTGACTTGAATGCAAAAATTTCCAGTTAAGGTTTCATTTCCTCAATTCTGCCCGTTTCTGTTTGACCAGGTTAGAGGCTGAATTGCCCTTATCACAAAACATAAACGTTGTAGAGAATTATGTTTTCTAGTTACCTGTAAATTTTCAGCTCAATCTGAGCTCGGTACCCTGTGAAAAGACCGAAATACCCTTGCTACCCTGTTTCTATCCGAGAATAATAATCAGCTTTGGTAATTGGGTAGTTTGACTGGGAATACTACCGATTTGGTTGTTGATGTCTTCTTAAGAATCATATCCTTGTATCTTACCTTTCAAATGGCTTTGGAATCACTGGAATTGGAGTTGTATATGCTGAGATAATTCGGAAATACCCAGACTGGTCTAGGTAGGAGTTCAGCGAACAGGGTTGTCTTTTCACCCAATCTGACCGTGACTTTTCACCATGATCCTTACCGAATTAGATTTTTCCCAAAACATGAAAGTTGTAGCCAATGGTATAAAATAGTAGCCTGTAAAATTTCATCTTGATCCTACCACTGTAGCATGTGAAATGACCGAAATACCATTGACTGTCCATGAAACCTGTTTCGCGCCCAGAATTCTGTTTTTGTGTAGTTTTCCATTTTTGATCATGAAAATGCAGGATTTGGCCATGGAGATCTTCATAAGAAATGTAGAGTTGTGTCTTAGCTTCGAAACACCATAAGATACACTTCAATCGGACTTCGGTAGCCTGAATTATTGCTGTTTAACAATTGTGCGGTTAGCCAACCTGTTTGTGAGTTTCTGGTTTCATATATGTCAATTTTGACCTAGTTTCACTACAAACTGGACTGAGTGGCCTTCTTCAACATTTTAGCCCTATTTGTTAGCTTCGAAACAGTTTGTCTTGTACCTTCATCCGATAATCGTAGCGCCAATGGTGCCAAAACCGCAAAATGGTGTCAAAAACTATTTTTATCCGGACATGTTTCTAACTTGATTTTTGTATTTATTTTTGTATTTACATGACTTTAAGCCTAGTGAATGGCTTTTGGACATGAGATTATTCTATATGAGATGTTGGGACTGTTTTGAGGAAAATAATGAAGCCATTAATGGCTGGAAAATAGGTAAACACAAAGGACATGCCGTCCGTTTATCTTCTTGTAATGTGAGCAAGTTAAAGTAATTTGGCGAATGTATTTTGTGACGAATTGGACGTATTTACTGAAAATGTTACCGGCTCTTTCAAAAGGTGGCCGAGGGCTAAATTTCTATTTGAACCTGTATATTTCCGCTTGGCAAATAAAATGATCATTTTACTATTCGAAAACCTAATACCTCTTTGGGTTGAAATTCCAAACGTTTACTTACTGTTTACCAAAATATAGAGGTTGACCTAGGGTTCTCTCGGCCACAAGTGAATAACTTTTAAGTGAAGCTTTAAGATTGAAAGGGAGATAGTTTTGCCACTTTTCATGATTTTCATCAAAGCATAGAGTCTATTGATTTTGAGCTACATAAACGATTCCGGAAACAATACTTCTTAGCTTACCTTATTGGATTTTGATTTGTCGTTGGTTAAAGTGTTTTCTGCCGAAAATTTCATAACCTTTTTGAGTTTGGTTTCGCGGTTGGTTTATGAACCCTAGTAATTTCCGTCCACGGATCCATATGCTCTTTTGACACTTTAAAAGTCATTTTATACGTTTACTCGCGAGTAGTCGGGTAATCCTTGATTTCATCTAAACCATGCTAGATGGATTGTAATGTGTTCTTTGTTTACTTTTAGGTTTCATTGGTGATTGAGAAGTGGACGTTATTTTGCTTGTATAGGTGAGTGTTCCTTGTTTGTTATGTTTCATGACTATATGGCTGGTATGAATGTTTGATAATATGTTAAATGCTTTCAATGATTGTTAAAACGAGTCTTCTAGGCAAGTGTGTACTTTATCGCACTCGGCCTAGATGATTGTGAAAATTTCAATGATTCAATGATTGAAATGTTATTTGTGCATGAATGTAAGCCTTTTGGCTGAACTGGCCACTGCCCCTAGTTACCGGTCGTCTCGAGCCAGAAACGGACTCGGTCGGGCGATTAGGGACCTGGGTGAACGTTTTGGTATACTCGAGTATTACCTTGTAGGTTGGTGGAGGTTGGTGGAGCCTGGTGAATGAATGAACGAATGAGGGTTTTACTTATATACAAATGCATTTTCAAATGATTGAAGGTATAAGGGAACGAATTGAGAATGAATGAACGAATGGCTCCTTGTGAGCACGTATCCTTTTAATGAAGGTGTTTATCGCTTTCTTTTGTATTTGAATTATTAGTAACGTGTAATGAATGCATTGAACTTCTTGTTGCTTATGTGTTCGGAACCTCACTGAGCTTATAGCTCACCCCTTTAGTTTGTTTTCCTTAACAGGGGAAGGCGAGCAAGGATGAGAGCCTGTATAGACTAGCAGGGTCTAGCTCTTGGTTTTCTTTTGTAACGGTTCTCGCTCTAGTGCTTAGCATGGGCTGGTTGTATGGTGAATTGAGAACCTCTGTTTATTGACGGTTGTACTTCCTTCTGAGATATCTATGTATATAAGTTTTGTTTTAAATTTTGGATCCTCGTTTTGTTTTTTTTTCTTGTGGTTCTATTTCTGATTTGTGTGAGTGAACGACTGAGTCCCGGCGAGAGCTGGGCATGTGGTCTGCCGAACCCTTTGGTTTGCCTTAGGGGGAGGTGGGGCTGTCACATCACAACTGCATAGTTCCTGTCTAAACTACTATTTCACTCAATTCTATGTCTAAACCATTATTTTGGGTAAGAGATGGCATATATTCCATTTACCATTGAATGACTAGTAAAATTATTCATCTTAAGTACAGAATTGGCACTAATCTTCAAGATCTCACTATTGGCTCTTCACTTTTATCTTTCAAAAGCTAAACTTGATACTTTCGGTTCTACTTTTCTGGATTTGATCTCTAATCACATCATAATGCAATATACTAAATTCTTCCAAATTTGCAAATACACCATTGAATGAAATATCTGGTATTCGGGTACAAGAATCCGACAATAGGATAATTTACATCTCAGGCTGGCCAGTCCCAAGAGTAACTTACCTACATTTGAGATTCCTACCCAACATACATATCTAATATCCTCAACTATAGACTTTTGTTTCACACTTAACAAGCCAATCCCCACAGTCCGAGAACCTTTTCCCGGTTTGAGCTCGATAAGAGCTCTGATACCACCTGTGACGACCCCACTTCCCCCTAAGGCGAACCAGAGGGTTGGCGGGTCGCCTGCCTAGCTCTCGCCAGGACTCACGCAAGCAAACCGACCAAATATCCACGTATAACTTAAACCAAAACACAATCCGCCATCCGATCATGCCAACTTTTAAGCGGCTTGAATACTAAAACACATTAACTTCAAAGATAACAGCAACCGAAGTTAGCCAATCGGCGACTCCTAAACACCTCACACGTTACATTCTAGAAGTAAGGTCTTACAGTTTCCAAAACATGAAATTTCATACAGCCCGAGTATATATACACATACAAGCCAAATATTATAATCAGGGTTTACACATCTCCAGCTTCAATCCCAAAACAAAACTATATCGTTTAATTCAAATACATTACAAGTCACAAAACGAAGTAGATACATTCTTAAGAAGATATAAGCAGCTCAGATTTCTCAAACCTCAAGACCTGTCAAGGAAAAAAAATAAACGTGGGGTGAGCTAAAGCTCAGTGGTGCCCCAAAATCATGCAATCACTCGAAACAATTAACACGTATTGATTCGACTGAAGTAAATAAATAGGGAAGCAATAATATTCAAGTATACCTTAGACTGGTCGAGGGATTCACCCAACGACATTACGTCCAACACTTATATTTATAGACTGGTCGAGGGATTCACCCAACGACTTTACGTCCAGCACTTGATTGTTATAGACTGATCGAGGGATTCACCCAACGACTTTACGTCCAGCACTTGATTACCAGGACAGGATAAGAGACCCTCCCACCCTTATGGTGTGGTACACTCCCCTGCCTAGTAATTTAGCACTTAGCAAACGCAAGCAAGATATTCACGAAAAACACTTCAAGCAAGTCACCACTCGAAAGGCAAGTGTGATAAAGTTCACACTGCTCACTTCGATGGATCAGCAATCATTTTTGGCAATTATCACACAACGAGTCGATAAAGCACTTTAACCAAATAGTCATAAAACAGGCAGGGACACTCACCAAAAGTGAAGCTCAAAAGTCAAGCAGGGAATCGAAGTCCACGTCCTCGCTACACCCTAGAAATCCAAGTTTTAAAACTATAAGTTTTACTAAACAAGTTCTTGTTTTGTATATAAAAGGTTATCCTGTATAAAACTAATTTAATTTCTCGAAACAAATCAATCATTCCCTTGGAATTAAGGCTAGTAAAGAAATAAAATATCTCGTATGGTTTCTTTAAAGGTATTTCCCTTCTAGAGGGCAAACTAGAACCAAATTAATTCAAACAAGTTTTCTTTGTCTTTTATTTGAAATTATTCAAATCTAATGTTTTTAACAAATTTCCTTTAAAACGTCTAGTCAAGGATAGTTTTAGGAAAGCTTAAAATTTAGAAGGTTAAATACGATTACTCCCTAAAGATAATAAACTAGCTTAAGCAAAATAAAGGAATTAACTAGTCGGCAAGGTTTTAAAAGTACAAATAACTAAGTTTTAATAATATACTAAACTCAATTCTATCACTTGATATTAAGGCAGAATATTTCCACAAAATTTGATTTTGAAAATATTCAAGATCAAGAATAATCAAAACGGTCTTCACAAATTCAGCTCATTTGCACAATGGATTCCCAAGTCACCAAGATAGAAACATTACAAACCAAATATCAATTTCACTAGGGCTTCGTCAATCATTAGCCCTAGATTTCAACAAATCCAGTATAATTAAAATTCAACAAAGGAAGTCCAAGGTACTAAAGCAATCCTAATCATACCCCATGGACCTTCCAAATACACTTCAACCAACCTCTTGAACAACTTCACCAAAAATTAAATTATTGGAAAAATACTCCAATGGTCAAGAGCTTCATCAATCATTAGCTCTTGACAACCAATACACCCTTTCAAATACCAATTCATTCAAAACAAGAACAAAAACTACAACCAACTTGAGATCCAAGTGATTCCAAGAATCTAAAATATCCATTAAACTTTCCACTTTTACTTGCTAGAATCACTATACATATAGATTATAATCTGTCCAAACCAAGCTAAAGTAAATAATACACAAATCCAGCAAATAAACTCACCAAAAGTCCCAACCAGTTTGGTCATGCTGGAAAATATTTTCCTTCAAAAATTGCTTTAGTTCATGTTCCACAAATCAAACAATTATGAAAATTATACTGTTGTAGAATAGATTTTTAATACTATCACATCCCAGAAGACACTTTTCAGAGATTCAAATCACAAATAGGCCAAATATTCGATCCAAGTCAAGAATTCAGTTTCCTGAGGAAACAGGACATTCAAACAGGACAGCCTACTTTGAGGAATCACGGACAGCAGTACACATGGAGGAAAAATATGAAATTTCTACAAAACAAAGGCCCATGACTCTAGTTTCAAATGCAACTGACGGCACCTCAATCGGATTTTCCTACACCAAGATATAAGCATTTTACTGAGACTGGTTAGAGAAATCCGAAAATCTGGAAACTCATTTTTCACTTGTGAAAAACTCCTTTTTCTCTTTTAAAACCATAAGACTCTTATTCAAACCATCATACATTTAAGTATGACATTCATACCAGCATATACCAAAGCAAATAACGCTTAATTCCAATAAATTATTCCACCAAAAAGTCCCCATAAATCTGTCATCAGCTAAGATAAAATTTTCCAGCAATTGACAGTTTATTTATATAGCTTTTGTTCCTAGTTTTCTTCAATTCTTACCTCAGCTCAACATGCAAAAGGTGATTAGCAAGCCTCAAGCAAATCTTAAACATCCAATACGAAAATCTGAATTGAAATTCGAAAACAAAACTAATTAAATGCTCACTTCCTTCTCTCGACCAAGCTGGAATATTTTGCAGCAGAAAATTTCCCTCGGTTTCAATCCACAATTCAACTTTTCCTCAGATTTTCTTCCATTAAGCTTCACTTAATACTTAAAGCTAACAATCTATATGCAATTCATAACAAGATTTTCCATTTGACAGCAATTACAAATGCAAACAAACATGAAGTCTCTCGGCTATTCCAGAAAATTTCCAGCAGCTAAGTTAGACGCAAATCTGGATTTTCTTCAGCTAAAACCTTGTATTAGGTACTCAAAACCAACATGCATGACTAATTAGTGGAATTACTATCAGCTCTGGTTTAAATCAAGTTCGGACAGCACTACTATCATTCACAATTCCAGAATTTGGTTCAACCATTCTCGGATGTTCTTGCATGAAGCAAGTCGTGTTTCATTTTTTTTCTTCTAGCGTAATCCGGCTAATTAGCTTCATGCATGGTTTAAAAATCTTGTTTTCAGTTATTTAAACACATTTCTAAGCTCGGATTATTACAGATTAGCTAATTAAAGTATCAAATTTCCAGCTCAAACTTTCGACAGCTTTAATTCTTACGCATATCAGATTTCTATTTTTCTGAATTCAGCATCCGATGGTCTAAGGTCAACGTGCAAAGCTTTAAACAATTTAATCAGCTAGTGATTAGTTGATTAGGCACCAAAACAAGCTCAGATTACTATGACTAAACAGGATTACATCTGCATTTTTGATTAAAGCTTACGGCAACTTCAATTCTTTCCAAACCAGATTTCTTAAGTCTCAATTCCTCATCTAACCTCACAAACCCACATGCATGCGTATAGACAGCTTCATCAACCCGTAAACAATTTATCTAAGTCCAGAATTTACCTTAGCCTGAAGCCTAAAACACACAGCTAGCAGCTGCAACAATTCTCTCTCTCGGCTGTCCAAAAAAAATGCAGACCGCTAGTTCTCTCTTCCTCTCTCCCTTGCTCTGGCTTGCGGCTGGATGAAGGAACTATGGTCTCAAGCTCTGCACCAGCTCACAGATGGAAGACAGACCGAATCACAAGTCCCTCTCTTCCCTCTCTGGTTTACGGACAGAAAAGAAAAGAAACAGGAAGCTCGGCTCACTCTCTCTCCCGTCGTTAATTCCTATGTAGCTGCTCTCTCACTCTCACGGCAGAAAGTAAATTGAAGTTGTGATATTGTGGTGTAGTGTGAATGATATAGTGGTGTGTGGTAATGTAAGGTATATAAGGTGAGGCTTTGAGTGGAGTTGGTCGGCCATATCCAATAGGAATGCTGGAATGAAATTGGAAGTGAAACCGGCAGGATTTGGAGTTGTTTGTAATTTCCATGGCTGCATGGTAGATTTGAAATGGAGGAAGGCTGTTTTAGTCTTTTAGCAACTTGTGCAACCTTTCACTTAGGTCCCTCGTCCTAAACTAATTCCAAAATTTTACCTTAAATGAAATTCAATAGCCTACTAGTGTCCTAGTCTCGCAAAATTAAGTTATCGAAATTCAGCGTCCTAAAATAATTATTAAGAGCTTTGACTTAAAACGACTCCCCTTGATTCTAATTTCGCCTTAACACCTATCGTTATTAATACTTAAAATTAACTTATTGAACTCAAGGAATTAAATAAAAACAATGGCACACTCAACGTCGAGAATTATTAATTTCGCTTGGCAAAAATTCAAATAATCAAATGTTTTGCACAATTGAATTATTTGTAATCTATAATAAATTATTTTTGCACACTTATTTAAGATCAAATAATAATAAAGTTTATTAAAAATCTATAATGCACATAAAATTTATTTCTACGCACTTATTTAAAAACAATTAGATTTAATGCTAAAATTTATTTAAGCATTAAGAATGCAAATGAAATATGCATAGGCTTATATATATTTTTGGGGTTCTCACACACAAAGTCTAGAACCATCCCTTGTCATTTAACTTGCTTTTGAGTGGATTTAAGGGTTAATTATTGTGACAGCCCCACCTTCCCCTAAGACGAACCAAAGGGTTCGGCGGACCGCCTGCCCAGCTTTCGCCAGGACTCGATCACTCTATTCGGATAAAATAAGACAAAATCTCGAGGAAAAGTAAAACAAAACCAATTCCCAAACTTAAAACGCTTACTTAAATTCATTTCTATCTCAATAGTAATACAATCCCAAATGTACAAAAGCTTTAGGTTCCCAATACTTCCAACCCTAACCAAGCACTAGAGCGAGTACAATTGCAAAAGATAACTTCAAAAGGACTAGGCTATGCTATTCTACACAAGTCTCTCACCCTTGCTCGCATCCCCTGTAAGGAAACAAAACTAACGGAATGAGTTAAAAGCCCAGTGAGGTTCCAGACACATAAACAAACAATGAGTTCAATACATTAACCATAGATAGCAAGTAATTCCAGAAACATGACAATATAAAGCAATAATAACATTCATTAAAAGGATACGTGCTCACATGGAGCCATTCATTCATTCATTCATTCTCCTTTCATTTCCTTATTCCTCCATTCATTTGAAAATGCATTTTGATAAGTAAAACCCTTCATTTACATTGACATTCGTTCATTCATTTCATTTCACCCCCTCCTGGACGTTGGCCAAGTTCCACCAGACTACAAGGTAATACTCGAGTATACCAAACGTTCACCTAGGGTCACCAAATCGCCCGACCGAGTCTGCTTCTGGCTCGAGTCGACCGGCAACGAAAGGCAAGGGTCCAGTTCAGCCAAACGGCTTACATTCATGCGCAACTAGCATTTAATTATTTAATCATTGAAAATTTTACATTCATTTAGGTCGAGTGCGATGAAGTACACACTCGCCTAGAAAACATTTAACATGTTATCATTCGTTCATAACAAGTCATATAATCAAGAACATACCACATAGTCAATGAAAATATAACAAACAAGGAACACTCACCTATTTACGCAAAATAACGTCCAAAATATCCTTCCAGATAACACCATCAATCACCAAGGAACCCTAATATAATCAAAAGAACACATTATGCTTCAACCATCAAAGATGTAAGTGATTCAAAGAAAATTCGAATACGTACTAGTACAAGGTATAAATATGGTTTTGGTGGTGAAAAGAGGACATAAGTAAAATATTTGTAAAACTTATGCTCACTCGTAAAACTTTAAAATCTCCATTTGAGTCGAAGTGACAAAGAAAACGTATATCTATTAGTCAAAAATTTCATTTTTCCAAGGGTACTAGTTCGGCCAAATTCTAACTTATATACCTCGATAACAGAAGACGCAAATATCCTAGATAGTTCACGTGGTATTCGCTCTCAAGCCTTACTCGAGTCGCAAGTAGGTCTACATAGTCGTCGAGCGTAAAGTTGGGCAGCACGCCCTTTGTGTTTACCTATTTTTCAGCCATATATGGCTTCATTCTTTTCCTCAATCAATCCCAAAGTCACACAGAAAATCATCTCATTTCAATAGCCATTCCATAGGCTCAAATTCATACAAGTACAAAATCAAGCTAGGAACATGTGTGGAAATGAAGTTTGAGTCAAGAAACAAAAGACAGATTTGCCATCACTTAGTGTAACGGGCACACCTGAAGTTACACTTATCAGATTGGGGTGAAATTTATACCGTTTCGAAGCTAAGGCAAAGGCCTACAACTTTGATGAAGACCACTCAGTCCAGTTCATAGTGTATCCAGGTCAAAATTTCAAATTACAGAACCAGAATCTCACATTCGGGCTAGTTAACCGCACTATGTATAAACGACAATAACTCAGGCTACCGAAGTCCGATTAAGGCGTTTTCAGGGGTGTTAGAAAGCTAAGACAGACCACTACAACTTCTGTGTTTTGACCAAAAGCTAATTCAGTATGGATCAGGGTGAAAAGATGCGATCAGATTGGTGAAATGTCAAAACTGGCCACAAAGCTCTACCTATGGCAGTCAGGGGTATTTTGGTCTTTTCACAGGTTACATTGCTCCGATTGAGCTGAAATTTTGTAGAAAACTATAAAACATCATTATATACAACTTTCATGTTTTTTGCTAAGCCTAATTTGGCCTCCCTCATGGTGAACTAAAACCGGGCAGAACAGGGCACTAAGGATTTTCACTTCTGGAATTTTGCTACATTCAAGGTATAATTCACATTTCTAGCTTAAAACCATCACTACCACCTCATATACAAACTTATGTACATCATATACCATCCACCCAATAAGAAATAGGGCTGAACAATACAAAACCCTACCTTACTAATGCACCCAAAATCATCACAACTACTTGTATAGCTACCAATTTAATCAAAACATGAGTTGTATAGCAACTTAAGCCAAAAATAAAAGAACCAAAGATAAGGGACAGCCAATATACCTCAATAACAAGCTTACAAAGGATATCCTCCACCACTCCTTGCAAAGTTTAGCTTCCAAGCTTCCTAAGCTCCCAAACTAGTGATTAATCGGTTTAGTTTTTCTTGTTTTCACTCAAAATGTTGGATTCAAGGTTGGAAATTGGAAAGCTCTCTTCACTCTTCTCCCTCTCTCTCTCACAGCTGCTAGGCAAAAAATAAAGGCTCAATGAAGCTTCAAGAAGGTTAAAAATGATAGAAATGGATTTGGGTCAAAGGTGACAAGTGTCACACTTTGATTGGTAGTCAAATTTTGTTCTTTTCTCTCTTATTTTTGGTCCAATATTTCGGCTTGCTTGAAGATATTTTGGGGCTGATATTAATCACTTAATAGCAAGGAGATTAAGGTAATAAAGTAGTGCTCAAGTGGTGCACTCACTCGGTAACAAACGGTATCCGTCGGTTCAACCCGTTTTTTCTTAAATCGCGTATGCTAGGGTTTTATCTTATAATTCACTAACTTGTTATTATCACTTCTAATCACACACTTAATATCATCTAAAACTCACTCTTAATCACCAAATTTGATCCACCCTCTGTACCGGATAGTCACACTACGAAAAGGCGTAAAAACCCTAATTCGCGCAAACTTGAAAATGAAAAAAAAAAAGAAACCCTAGATTTTATGTTCATTTACACTTATTGTGGTGTGATTGGGGAGTAAGGCTATTAGAAAGTAATAATTTCCAAATAAAAGAAATTTTAAGAAAAATGTGCGGGATTTTACAATTCCATTGTTTACAATTAGGGTTTCGATTAAAATATAAGAGATTTAAGAAAACCGGTTAGTCACAAGTAAACTAGGTTTTTTTTCTTTTGATTAGAATTTTGGGTTTCTAATCTTTAAAATAAAACAATGTCTTAAAACAAAAAATAAAATATAGAAATTGTAATATCCTAAAAGTCGGGGCATCACAATTATGGTGGTAGTCATGGAAAATTTCATGGTTTAAGTGGTGATTGAAAATTTCATCTTTGATGGTTAAATTTCAGCTTTGATATGATGCTTTGAGCTTGGCCATGATCTAGTAGCTTTGCTATGTGAATTTGTTAGCTTTTATATGTTATTTTGGCTTGATTATAGAAAACTTTAGCTTGTAGAGGAAAATTTCAGCTTAGGGTTTCAAAATTTCAGCTTTGTTATGGTTTTTTTTAGCTTGAAACTTGGCTATATTGGATGGTTTTGTGGCCTTAAACAAGTGTACTTTATAGCTTGTAACTTGTGGTTGTGATTGATGTTGGATTGATATGAATATAGGTGTTGAGTTTGGATGCAAAAGTTAAGAAAATAAGGGGAAGTGTTGCTGGAAATTTTTCCGTAGGAGACTCTAAGCAGTCTTGGGAAATCTATTATATCTTGCTGTAAAAAAATCTAAATTGAGTTCCGCCTCTTGCGTTTGAAACTAGATTCACAGAGCATTCTGTCGTGAAAATTTCAGAATTTTTCTCAATTCCTATGAATATATATGATTTTCCAAAATTGACTGAATTTTCACACTTGTTCTGTTTTTCTACTTGATGAAACAGCAATTTGAGGCTGGAATTTGACTGATTTATGGACAAAATCTTACAAATGTGTATTCTCTTTGATTCTATTTTCCAACGGTACAAAGTTTATAAATTTTGGACTTAAGAAGTTTGAGATACGGATTTTCAAACAGTGTCGTGCAAAACCGGAGAAAATTCTGTTTTCTCAACTTGTTCTTGCTTCCATTTCCAACTTTAAGTTGGAGTTGTTAAACTATTTTGAGTTTGGTTTTGAGTGGAATTGAGGTTTTCTCACAACTTTATACCTTTGAGTGGAATAGTGATTGTTGATTGTTCGAGACCGAGTTTCCCTACTAGCCCTTAGTCATTATTCGAAATGCGAGTAGCATGAAAAAGAATTCTAGCTATAACTTGATACTTGGATGGTGAATTTGTGGCTTTTAAACCACTATGCCTTATTAACTCCTAGATCACTACTTATACCTGAGTTTTCACTTAAAACTAGGGTGTTTTAAAGAATGAGTGACTTTTCTTCCCGAGTCGCTTATTGAACGTTTTGACAAGAGTAAACATTATTATATCATCTTACCATATCCTTGCCTCATTTGAAACCTTATTTTGTCCCGTTTAAATTTGTATTTTTGACTTTAGCATCAAAAGTTTTCCCTTGTGGTTTGAGCAAGTATAGGTGATACTTTTGGACTAAAAGCTTGCACTTGGTGGTTCGACTACTTTATCCAAATGTTTTAAAACGGTGAACTTCTTTAGTTCACTTACCTTCTATACTTGATCACAGGTTTCAAAAGCGAAGCCGTGGATCCTTTCACTGAGGAAAGTTACTTTTCTAAACGTGGTGAGTGTTTTAACTACATGTTCCATACTACTTGGTACTCAAATGACTTGTTGCCTAAGTTGGCTCATTACTACATAGGAGAGTGTGTACTTCATCGCACTCGACCTAACTTGACTGAATTCTTGTTTTACTACTATAAGTGAATTGTTTACAAGTGAACTGATATTCATGCGCATGAGTTGAAAGTAACGGCCTAGATCCTAAACTCCATCGACTAGTTAATCAAGTCGAGCCGACAAGGGTCTGGTCGATTAGATAACGAACCCTGGGTCTACTGTTTTGTCGAGTGGAGTGTTATTTTCTCGACTAATTGGTATGCTCGAGTATTACCACCACTGTTAATATTAGAGTTCGGGGCCGGTAGGGGATTGATTGGTGGATGGAGATTAGAGATAAGTGGTGTTCTACTGAACTTGTTACTATATCTCAAACGTTGAGGGAGTGTCAACGGACTTGGAAAATGTTGCTGCGGAACTGGCTGCAAGTGAAACACTGTACGGGACTAAGTGTGTGACGCCCCGAAAAGTATGAGAGTGAGAACCCAGAAATTTTCTAATTTTCTAGGGTTTATTTTATTTAATCGCCCGCCTTTTCTACATTTTCTTTATTAGAAAAATTCTCCAGATAAAGTTTATGAGCAAAGACAGTTTTAAAATGATTTTTCTAGTATCGGTTAGTTTTTGAAAAATTAAGAGCGTATTTTGGACGTGGGACCCGCTAGTGCGGTAAATGCATTATATTTTTGACAACTTGTTGGAATTTTGTATTAAGTGATATTATTTCACAAAGTGTTAAGATATTTGTATTGGAGAGACAAAAAGATAAGTTTTAAACCTAAAGGTGACAAGTGTCACCTTGTGATTTAATCTTGGACTTTGACCATTATTTCTTACCTTTACTAATACTCAATTTTGACCCAAAAATCATCCTATTTCTATGCTTCATGGCCGGCTCTCTCTCAAAGGAAAAGAAGAAAAATCTCTCAACTTTCTAGCTTCTCATCTCACTCAATCTTCAATTCCAACCGATTAAACTTGAATTTATTCCATAAAACCTCTTAATTTGGTGGAGTTGAGCTTGGTTGTGGAGTTGTTTGGAAAGCTAAGGTGACTAGTTGCTCTCTTTCTTGTGTTGCTAAGGTGAGTTGTGAAGAACCACCCTCCTTCCTTAATTGATGCTTAAATCATGACTAGTGGTAGTATGAGATGCAAGTTTATGGATTATTTCTTGATTTGTGGTTGAATTGGTGAAGTTTTATAATTATTGGGGATTTTTCTGTTTTCATATGAGCATGATTGTGTGGCTATCTATGATGATTGGAAATGGTATATAATGATTCTAGAAGGTGGAAAAAGTGGTTAATTGCAAACAATTTCTGTTTTGGAAGAAATTTTGGAAAGTTAGGGTTTGATGTTCTTCATTCTGCCCGAATTTGTAGCTCCTAGTTATAGGCCGAATTAACCTTGGCTTAAAACATGAAAGTTGTAGGGAATGACATTTTTGAGGTGCCTACAAAATTTCAGGTCAATCGGAGCAGCGTAGCTTGTGAAAAGTCGAAATTACTATTGTTGTTCTGGTTTTACCCGAATGTAAGAATTGCGCCTGTAATTGGTTGTTGTGGCTGGAATTGCTTCGGAATTGATTGTTGAGGTCTTTTGATGAAATTTAGCCCTGTTTCTTATCTTTCATCTGGTTTTGGAATTTCTGGATTTGGGCTTGGATAGCCTGATTTACGATGTTTCCGCTAGAAATGCGTTCTGTGAATCTGTTTTTGTGATTCTGGTATGGTATCTTGCATTTTTGACCTGGTTACACTCGAAACTGGGTTGAGTGACCTTCTGTAATGTTGTAGCCCTGTCTTTTAGCTTCGAAACGGTGGGTCTTGTACCTTCATCCGACAATCGTAGCGCCTTTGGTACCATTACCGCAAAATGACGTCAAAACTGTTTTTCTGGTTTTGAGCTTAACTTTCATTTCCGGACTTTTCCCTAGCTTGACTTGTACTAGTACTACTTGGAGCTTGCTGAATGGCTATTGGATGAACTTGTTGTTGTGTGTGTACCTTTGGGTTGGAATGAGGAAATAATGAAGCCATGATGGCTGGAAAAGTTAGCAAATTCAGGAGAAGTGCTGTCCGAACTTTGAAGGGATTTGTTTGCATTGAGTTTGTGATCTAAGACTTGGATTTGAGCAAGGCAATGTTATATGCTGGATGATTTCTGAGCCGTGGAGGTGAGTGACCTCAAACTATTTCTAAAGTTATTTATGAACCGTTTCCTGCATTATTTACTTTTGAACTGTTTCCAAAGTTACTTTTGAACCGTTTTCTTGCATTATTTACCTTTAAACTGTTTCCAAAGTTACTTTTGAACTGTTTTCTTGCATATCATGCGTGCTTGCATATGAGTGTTCCTTGTTTGCTGTATTCTTTGACTTATTGGCTTGTTATTATTGATTGATAATGTGTTAAGTGCTTTCAATGATTGTTAAAACGAGTTTTCCAGGCGAGTGTGTACTTTATCGCACTCGACCTAAATACATGTGAAATTTTCAATGGTTAATGATTAAATGCTACTTGCGCATGAATGTAAGCCTTTTGGGCTGAACTGGCCATTGCCCCTTGTTACCGGTCGTCTCGAGCCAGAAGCGGACTCGGTCGGGCGATTAGGGACCTGGGCGAACGTTTGGTATACTCGAGTATTACCTTTGTAGGTTGGTGGAGGTTGGTGGAGCCTGGACGATGTCCGGGAAAGGTTGAATGAAAAAAATGCAATTTCAAATGAAAAAAAAAACAAGGAAATGGCAGGAGAACGAACGTATCCTTTTCATGAATGTTACTATCGCTTTCCATTGTACATGTTTCTTGAATTATTGATACTCCATATTTAATGTTTTGTAAATGTTGTAATTGTTTCTGGACTTATCATTTGATTTATGACATCATTGAAATGAACTATTGCTAAACCGATTTGATTACTGATTTTACCGGTTACTCGCTGAGCTTCTAGCTCACCCCAAAAATATTTTATTCCCCTCCACAGGGCTCAAAGCGAAGAAAGGACTTGTTGTGCTTATTCACATGTCTGGATGGCCTATATCTTGTATAGTTTGGATTTGGAATCATTTTATGTATAGTTGGGAATTGTTTCCGCTTCGCTTATAACATGTAATTTTTGGAGAATTTGATGTATATTGGAGATTTATATTGTAATAATTGAGGTTTATTCTTGTAATTCATTTGAGGATTGTAGTGAACGACTGAATCCCGGCGAGAGCTGGGCAGGCGGCCCGCCGAACCCTCTGGTTCGCCTTAGGGGGAGGTGGGGCTGTCACAAAGTGCAATGCTTGAAATCTGGTAGGAGCACCATATCAGCTATATCAACATATGAATCCTGGGTGCTCTGCCTAGAACCTGGCGGAAGCCACCATATCAGTACTGTATCCTTTTCTTGCTGGTGTTAAAGTGCTTATCTGAATATGTGAACGGTCCATGACATTATTTGTAACTATTTATTATTTTCGTTCTAAGATTTTGAAATACGTGAAAGATATTTTGCCACTTTGACTACATCTTTTCTTGGAATCTCACTGGGCTTTTAGCTCATCCCTTTATTTGTTTTCCTTAACAGGGTGTGGGGATGAGAGAGACAAGAATAGTACTAGTTATATTAGGAATTTTAATACTGTATTATAGTACTAGTTGTTTAAGCTCTTACTTTTGGCTTGTACTTTGGGTTGTATATTCGGATGATTTGTAGCAGGTACATAGTATATTGAAGAATTATGGTGTTATTGATTTGACATTCAAAGAATAGTGAGCTCGAAAAGTTGTAATCCTCATTTTAAGTAATTGCCATCCTTTTACACTTGGTGAGGTTGTAAGGACTCGCAAAATTTTCTTTATTTTAAATTCTTATTGCTAACTCATTTAAATATTTAATTGCTCGTTTACTTTGAATATTTTATTTTAACTCCTTTATTCTCAATTACATGGAACTATGATCTACAAGTATTTTAAAAATGCCTTGATTCGAAAATTTATTTTTGAAACCTCGTTTAGAGTGAATAGTGGATGCACGTTTGGTGACAATAATTGATTCGAGGATACAATATGCTTGGAAAATTGGAGACTTGTACATTAGTCTTGAAATAGGTATTTTTATGTTTAAGTGGTCAATTATTAGTTAGTGATACTATCGTTATAAGAATTTCTTGAAAATTTCACTTTATCGCGCACAAATCGGAGGTACGTGTTTTTGCGCTCGCGATTAATTGAGAAACTTTAGACCTCTATTTTTAGACCATTAAGAGTAAATAATAATAATATGAATGGAGTTGCATTAGAGGTTTAGTGCACAAGTGAAACAAACCCGAGAGGAATCGGGCACGAAACGCGCGTGAACGCGCACTATTCCTAGTTGACTTTTGGGACACTTTTGGCCATACATTTAAGCTTCTCAAGGAAGCTTCATTTTCAGCACAACTCTCTCTCTCTCTTCATTCAAGCAGCCGGCCAACTCCAAGGAAGAAACAAGACCAAAAGCTCTTCATTTTCTTGCTCATTTCTTGTCCAAATCACCTCAAATTTTTACCACAACTTGCAAATCACTTGGTGATCAAGCTAAGCTAGGAAAGAGGCTTCATTTGCACAGTTTTCTTGAGCTCCATTGGACCGAAAATTTCTGCCTTAATCATCTAAAAAGGTATACAACGCTCAACCTCTTAATTCTTGATTTATGGAAGTTATATTGCACTTATGAGTTCATAGATTCATATGGGTAGCTTTAGATGGTTGGAAATTGTGTGTGTGGGCTCTATGAAATCCCACTATGGCTTGATGAACTGATTTGATGGGATTTGATGTTAATTATGTTGAATTAGTGCTTAATCTAGTGAAAATAAGTGGTGTTGTGAAAGATAGCTCAAAGGAAGTGAAAAGGGAAATTATACCGTTTCTGCCCCTGCCATTGCCGTGCACTTTGGTGCACTTTTTTGTGGTCCAATTGACTTGTTTTTGATGTAAATATGTAATATAGGTTGTGTATAAAGTTTCCTCAAAAACATTTACGTGATTTGGATGAGTGAATGTTGAGATTTCGAAAATTTGCCAAAACTGGAATTGTGTCCCGTATTGCTCTGGCAGTGATTTTGTTTCGGCCATAACTCTTTGCTCCAATGTCGAAATCGAGTGCCGTTTGTGACACTAGAAACTACACATTTTCAGTTTTCCAATGGTATAAAATGCAAGCCCTGATTCCGCCTGAGTAAGTCGTACCACCTTTGTAAAATTGCCTGTTCTGTTTCGCGTTTGTACTGGAAGCTCTGTTTTGAACTTCGACTTGATGCTCAAATATGAGCTAGTTGTGGACAGAATTTTAAAATGATTCCTTCTAAGAAATTGTAGCCTTATGAATTTAGTTTTCAATGCCATTGGCCACACTCAATTCTGAGTTGAATTGAGTGAGATGTGGCCAAATTTCAGAACTATCTTCGTGAAAGAAAACCCTAATTCTAGACTGATTTTTAGCTAATCTTGATTTGGGACTTGTTATTCGAAATCCTTGGTGTTAATCACCTATCAAACATATTTTGGATGTTTCCTAGACTTTTTCCTCATAAATGAATCGTGTTCGAGGAATTTGCATTGGCCAAATGTTTGAGAAAAGGAAAACTAAAGTACAAGGCAGGTTTGCCTTGGAAATTCTTGGGACTTCAATGGTTTTGTTAACTGACTTCCCGTGTGAGTTTTTGCATGAAAATTTATAGAGGAATATCCCTTAGATAGTAGTGTAATATTGCTAACTTTGGTGCCATTCCAAGTTTATTTAGATGCTCAACTAAAGTACCAAAGTTCAAGCTTTAAACCTGGAAAACCTCTGATTGAGGAGGAAATTTCAATGACTTTGAGCCACTATATGTTGGTGCTCAAAACTCCAATTCTTGTTCCTCTAGTTGTGTTGAAAACTTTATTTGTAACTCTAATTGAGTTCCAAATTTCATAGGCTAGTTCGCATTGTGTGAATTTTTCCGAATTTCCAAACTTTGCCGAAAATCAACCCAAATCTGTCTTGGCATTCCAAAACAGCCACTTTGAGCCAAATTTTGAATATCTTCCATTTGGAATCATGAAAAGGTGTCTTCTAGGAACTTTTAGTACTTTGGAAGTAGTTTCCAACGGTACCAAATTTTCCAATTTTAGACTTTCAGAGAGTGAGTTATGATTTTTCAAAAATGCCCTAAATTCGATAATTCTTAGCCTTTTGAAAAATTTTCGCGCGGGAACCATTTTCAAAGAATCTGGCTGTATATCCGGCCAGTTCTTGGCCGGATAGTTGGCCGGATTGGTGGTGAAAATTGAAAAAAATTGGGATGCTCTCTGCCTCAAATTCGGCCAGAAATCCGACCGGATATCCGGCCAGTTCTTGGCAGGATTGTGACGTGTCCCTTTTCAGTTCGACTTCGGTCGTTCGTTTGAAAAATAATTTACATGATTTCATACCTACTTACTTCCATCCAATGATTTTAAGGTTAAAAATCAGATTTTTACTTGAGTTTTGAACCCCACTTTTGAGCCTCGATTTACAAGGAAAATCTAGGCTCATCCTCGCAATATCTTCTAGATTGTACAAGCGTGCGATCTTCCATGATAATTGGGGTTTATAAATAATAATTCATTATCAATTGCTCAGGCACTCACGAGGACCTTCAAGAGGATCCCACGGTGGACGCCTGAATCTTCGAGTGACAATTTCTCCTTTATTTACTTGATGAGTGTCAAGTGTATGAATACTTGATACATGCTTAATTGCTATAATTGATTAGAGATTTTGAAATTGGAGGCAAGTGTGTATTTTACCGCACTCGTTTATATTTGAAATGAATGACTCATGATTGACATGAAATGAATGAATTATTAATGACTTGATTGAATGGAATGAAATGATTAAATGCTTGAATGAAATGAAATTGTATGCTATGGCTGCATACATCGTTGGAGTGAATCTCCTCGACTCTCAAATGTACATGGGGGACGCCCAAACTCATAGGCCGACCTTGGGACTCGAGCCGGCATGGACTTGGTCGGGAACCTTGGTGAGCCATGAGAATAACATGATGAGCTTGATCTATTGAAGAGATCTTGCTTGGCCTACTCGTGCAGTAGCGCCTTATTCGTCGTTCGGGCCCGGTGGGGGATTGTAAGGTGGACGGACATGAGAAGTAAATGGAGTTCTACGGATTGAAAATATCGACCGGGTTGACGGAGAGTCATCACGGGGAGATATACGAATGAAATTTGTAAAGCAAGTGGAAATTAGCTCCTGAGAGCTACCATATCCTTGAATTGTTTCTGTATACATTTCACTGAATTGTTATTTACTCGAATGTTATTGTTTTACTTATTCATTGTGTGACGGCACCATCTCCCCCTTGGCATACCCTAGGGTTTAGCAGACCGCCTGCCAAACTCTCGCCAGGACTCACCCACTCACATCACGTGCATATATCCATCGGCAATAAATAACATCGCAATTCACACTTACAATTTACATCGATGCACATTCAAGATACAAAGCCTCTACATACCTAAATTGGTTTAAAGTGTATACAATTCAAGTACAAATCATCCTAATCAAGTGATAGCGCGAGTACAAGTCAAAAGTAAAAAACAACTAGGCTACGCTAGTCTTTACACATCTCACGCCTCGCTCGTACCCCTGTTAGGAAAACAAATGGAGTGGAATGAGCTAAAAGCCCAGTGAGGTTCCAAATAGCAAATTGACCAGTCTTTATAAGTACAAGTTTTTGATATAGCAAAGTAACGAGCATGAAGAGTTCATAAAAGTGAGCAATAACACGTCAAGTAGCAATCTCAAAATGAGCGAGTGTAAAAGTTTTTCAAAATAAACAATAATCCAATAAGCAATAATCATTCCAAAGCATAAGGATACGGATGGCTCTCAGGAGCCAACTTCCATTCATCATCAGGAGCTTGATCACGTAGTAGTTGACACTCCGTCAACTTTCAAGTAAAGGAACCAATCCAGTAAAGCACCACTTAACTACTCTCCGTCCACCATTCAAACCCCCTACTGGGCCCAAAATCCTCAAGAAACATGGGTGGTAATACTCGAGTATACCGATTAGTCGAGGAGATATCACTCCACTCAACAAAACAAGAGACTCAGGGTTTGTTACCCAATCGACCAAGCCCTTGCCGGCTCGACTCGAGTAACTTGCCGCAGGGTTTCTGGAATTCCAGGAAGTGCGCGCATCATAAACAAGTGTATCAAGTCAATTACAACAATAAACAAGTATATATCACATAAGGGCAAGTGCGATAAAGTACACTCTTGCTCTAACAATTCACGTATATAACATGTAATCATATTGGTCACGTATCAAGTTCAAGTATCAAGTTCAATTCGGTATTTGAAAGCACTCACCAAAAGATATAGTGCCTCTAGTAATCACGTCTGGGTGGTACTCCGGGTTTGGAGTCCAAATCTGCGATAAAACTTGGCTTAAGAACTTTGAAAAACGACTAAGATTCGGAACTTAGACGTTTCGTTCAATAAAAATCAAGAAATTGAAATTCACTCGGATAGTAGTCGTGAAACACTTGCTCGCTTTTTAAACAGTAAAACTTTGTAACATTTATACTTGAAATTGTCATGCGAGTTGAAAGTACAAGGAAAACATACTTCGAGCAATCATTATTTCATTTCTCAAGGGTACAAGTTCGGCCAAGTCCTTACTTATATACCTTGGAACAAGAAGACTCAAGTACCCTAGATGGTTCAAGTAGTAATCACTCTTAAGCCTTACTCAAGTTGCAAGTATAGTTCTCTAGTCCTCGAGCGTAAATTTGGGCAGCATGACCTTTGTGTTTACCTAATTTCCAGCCATTATGGCTTCTTTCTTTTACTCAATCCAACCCAAAGTTATCCATAACACCATTTCAGTTCAATAGCCATTCCATAGGCTCAAAACAATACAAGAACAAAAATTAAGCTAATATCAAGTGCGGAAATGAAGTTACAAAAGACAGATTTGACGGGTTTTTGCGGAACGGGTACATCCGAGGCTATGCTTATCGGATTGAGGTGTAACTTATACCATTTAGAAGCTAAGGCAAAGGCCTACAGTTTTTATGAAGAGCACTTAGTCTAATTTCCAGTGTAACCTAATCAAATTCCCAATTCACATAACCTAATTCTAACTAATCGGCTATTTAACTGTACTGCCTTCAAATGGCCATATCTCAGTCTACCAATGTCCGTTTAAGGCGTTCTTGGAGGCTTTAAAAATCTAAGACAGAGTACTAAAACTTTCATGTTTTGAAAAATGGCTAAATCCAAACGGATTATAGTGAATAAACACAGCCAAATAGACTGAACTGTCTACGCGGAACACTGGAATGTAATCTAGGGCAGCGAGGGTATTTTGGTCTTTTCACAGGCTACGTTGCTCCGATTGAGCTGAAATTTTGTAGGAAACTATAAAATACCATTATATACAACTTTCATGTTTTATGCCAAGCCTAATTCGGCCGCTAACTGCACGAACTGGAACCGGACAGAACAGGGTGAAATTTTTCCAGAAATCTGGAATTTTTGGTTTCAATGATAACTTTCTTCATTTCTTGCTTCACTTGCTACCAAAACCCCCTATACAATCTTGGATACAACATATATTAACCATACATCAAGTATAGGCAGCAATCCACCAAACCCTAATTCATGTAACCAAAAGGAAAAACACCCAAAACATGATAACAACCATCATTCACCACAAATTTGAGATGCTAAGCTAATTGAACAAGATCAAGAGTAAGAAATGGGGAAATCATCATCCTCACCTTGCTTAAGTGTCTACCAAGAGCAACCCTAGCTTTCCCTTTCAAAATTTCACCAACACTTCACTAAACAAGCACTCAAGGGTGACTTTAATCGGTTTAGTTTCCTTTCTTTCTCACTTGGCAGCTCAAATTCAAGATGAAGGAAGGTGTTTCTTTGCTCTCTCTTTCCCCTCTTGTGTCTCGGCCAACCAGCAGAAATATGGTGAAGAAAGGTGCAAAATGGAGGATAAGAAGGTTGGACAAATAACTTGGTCAAGGCCCTTAGCATGCCGACATGTGTCCTCCACCACCACCACTCATTTTTTGTTTCTTTTTCCTTGCTATTTTGGTCCATAAATTCGGTCAAAGCTAGCTGGAATTGAGGGGATATTTTGCTCAAGTATTAATGAGCTCATGTGGTAAGAAAGTGGTGGTCAAGTGGTGCGTTCAATCGGTAACGCGCGGTACCCGTCGGTTCGCGCCGTTTTTCTTTAAAACACACGTACTAGGGTTTTTACTTCCTATTCACTAACCTTATATCATTGCTCCTAATCACATATTATTTCTCACCTAAAAGTCACTTTTAATCACCAAATTTGATCCTTGCTCCGTACCGAAAAATCTTCCTACGAAAAATCGCGAAAACCCTAATTTGCTCCAATCTTGAAACCGAAAAGTGAAACCCTACTTTCTAGGTTTATTTGCACTTATTGTGGAATGACTGGGTGGTAGGGCTTTAATAAATGAATAATTTCCAAATAAAAGAAAATTTTTAAGAAAAATATAAAGAATTTCACGGGTCCTCACACTCTGTCCCCCTTAAAAGAATTTTGTCCTCGAAATTCATACCACAATCTATCTAGAGAGAAATCGTAATAATGCTATGACTAAAACGCCAGGCTAAGAAAATCAGTGAAGATATCGAAAGTTTCGCCTTTCCGAACCACAGACGCAAATGCCACTTAACATCGAGACCAAGAGTTAACAAAAGATACTGTCAACTCACCAAGATTTAATATTACTCATCATAAGATCAAGTACCAGGTCCACTACTTTTATCGGAACATACTCACTACATAGAGGTTGCATGCACATAGGTCCATAAATACAACTATTGCAGCTAACACATCACTACTTGCCGATTTTAACTATTACAGCAGCTTCACCATCCCAAAATTCATTTGTTCTGCGCAGTTCCTCACTTGGTGTCCCAGTTGGCCGCATCTAAAGCATGCACCAATTTTCACATAACATATTCCTGTATGACTTTTGTTACATGTTTCACACTTAGGAGCCACACATTTCTTCTTGAAGTGTCCATTCTTTTTCTTCTTCCTCCCCTTATCCCTCATAGCAACTCCATTTCCATCCATTTCTTTACGTTTTCCTTTGTGGTCGCGAACACTTCCTTCACCTCTTTCATCTTTATTACTAGGAATGCCCTGAGAGGCCATTTGACTAGATGTAGGTACTAACTCAAATTTACTTTGTACCTCTTCCGAAATCCCTTTGTATTTCTTTTTCAGCTCCATGTTCTTGTGCAATAGCTCAATTTTCTCTGAATACTCTTGTTTCCATCGCCCTTCCCAGTGCTCAGTTAATCTCTTTTGGAACTCTACTTCTTTTCGAAGAATCTCTATCTCCTTATACGTATCAGCCAAATGTGCCATCTTCCTGATTCGCTCGAACTCAAGTGATAGCCTGCCAGGCAAATTAGAGAATCAAGATAAGTAACCAAGTACACTTGGGACTTTAACCATATAACTGTTAAGTTCCCTCACTCCCAATCCAACCACGGAAAATTTAAACTTAGAAGCATACAGGTATAGAAGCCTCAAATTTTTCATACCTAATTCCAAATTCTCGATCTCGACATAATAGTAATCAAGTCAGGTCCATACTTTGACGTCAAGGAATAAATATCAAGAAAATATAGGCAAGGTTAGTTTATCGAGAGCCAAACTACGGTTATCGAATCTCACAAGGGGGTGGAAAATACCTCTATGGTTGTAGCTAGACTAACTTAAAGTCAAGTAATTACTTATCAAGCTCTCCGGTCATAACAAAAGGGAACAGGTCTTAGGTGCGAATTCCCTTACAATCTAGCCACCCTCTAAAAGCCCGAGCCAGACTAGTACACGAGTAGTCCATGATGACACTTTCATATCAAAACCCCCCCTCGACCAGTCTAATTACTAGGTCAAATGTAAAATCTTTCGTGCCTCGGCTTTTGCCATCCAGACATACCTCAAATTCAATCAAGATACAGACCCTTGTATCACGCTCTCCACTATTTGGTACTCAAGTACAAGAATCCACAATAAGATAATTCACAACTCGAGCCGGCCGGTCCCAAGAGCAAATCATCCATATTAGAGATTCCTACCCGACATATATCTATCTTCCTCAAGTTCCATGATAAAGATTTTTACACTTATAACATGCCCCGCTCATAAATTATGCTCAAAAGAGTCCTTAATCCTTTACACCTATTCACACAATTAGGACCATAACACCACTTGGCCCAAACTCACTCCGCGCAGAGACCACGCGAAGTGGCTCTGATACCACCTGTGACGGCCCCACCTCCCCCTGGGCATACCCTAGGGTTTAGCAGACCGCCTGCACAGCTGTCGCCAGGACTCACTCACTCACATCACGTGCATATATCCGTCGGCAATAAATAACATCGCAATTCACACTTACAATTTACATCGATGCACATTCAAGATACAAAGCCTCTACATACCCAAACTGGTTTAAAGTGTATACAATTCAAGTACAAATCATCCTAATCAAGTGATAGCGCGAGTACAAGTCAAAAGTCAAAAACAACTAGGCTACGCTAGTCTTTACACATCTCACGCCTCGCTCGTACCCCTGTAAGGAAAACAAATGGAGTGGAATGAGCTAAAAGCCCAGTGAGGTTCCAAATAGCAAATTGACCAGTCTTTATAAGTACAAGTTTTTGATATAGCAAAGTAACGAGCATGAAGAGTTCATAAAAATGAGCAATAACACGTCAAGTAGCAATCTCAAAATGAGCGAGTGTAAAAGTTTTTCAAAATAAACAATAATCCAATAAGCAATAATCATTCCAAAGCATAAGGATACGGATGGCTCTCAGGAGCCAACTTCCATTCATCATCAGGAGCTTGATCACGTAGTAGTTGACACTCCGTCAACTTTCAAGTAAAGGAACCAATCCAGTAGAGCACCACTTAACTACTCTCCGTCCACCATTCAAACCCCCAACTGGGCCCAAAATCCTCAAGAAACACGGGTGGTAATACTCGAGTATACCGATTAGTCGAGGAGATATCACTCCACTCGACAAAACAAGAGACCCAGGGTTTGTTACCCAATCGACCAAGCCCTTGCCGGCTCGACTCGAGTAACTTGCCGCAGGGTTTCTAGAATTCCAGGAAGTGCGCGCATCATAAACAAGTGTATCAAGTCAATTACAACAATAAACAAGTATATATCACATAAGGGCAAGTGCGATAAAGTACACTCTTGCTCTAACAATTCATGTATATAACATGTAATCATATTGGTTACGTATCAAGTTCAATTCGGTATTTGAAAGTGTCGCGCCCCATTTTTTATAAGAAAAATAAATGGTTTAAAAGGTGAATCTTGATTCAATTTTTTGGTTGGAAAATGAATTTTTTATTTAACAAGAAAATGAAAAATATGGGTCTAAATGGGACTTGAAAATGCGACGATTTGACCCAAAATATAGTTTAAAAAGGGTTTTTGAAATAAAAATCGGAGTCGCCACTTGGTATAGAGCTAAGGTGTACCAAGTCGCCTAAAAAATGAATTTTTCAAAAGAAAAGGTTGAAAAACCCCTTTTAAACGACTCCTAGTCTACGTAAATCAAAGAAAAAGGTTCGGGAGTCACATTTGAAGAAAGGGAAGGCAAGGATAAAGTCTGAGGCACCCTTTCGACCTAGCCAAGGCTAGTTGCATGATTTAGTTAAAGATTTTCTTAATTTAACCTAAAAATGTATCACATTTGGACGTACTATATGAATACAAAACCTAGACCTAGGGGGCATCGGGGGGCAAAATTTCTCTTCAAAGCTCAATTGATGCCAATCACATTAATTGTGATGCCCAATGCGGATTCTTTGGAGAGGTCACGAATAATGCAGAAAATATGAGACTCTAAGAAAAGAAATAAAAAATAATTATAGAAATATACATGTCTTAAAGGAGTGCATCATGTCGGATGCGGGGGACTAATGTTCGTGACTCAATTTTCCCTTTTAATAGAGGGAATACGAGCGTGCTAAGGCTAGAAAAGCCAAACTCGTCCATATCCCATATTCAAGGTGTTTTTCCTAGTCTAATCAAGCAAATGTACTAATCTAGGTCTAATGCTTAGATGAAATGCAATTCTAATGTTATGTTTTCATACAAAGGGGTAAGGAATATATATAAGGGGAAATATGGAATAGGGGATATAAATAGAAAGTAATATGGGATAAAAAATGTATATATAAGAAAAGTGTCATGCAACATGGAAAAGACCCTAAAAAGTGAAAACATGCATGAGATGAAGTGATTCACACAATCATGATCTAACGTGCGGGAAGTCCTAAGGATCTAGCGTTGGACTAGCCCTTAACTAACGTTCTCTCACAAGCATTGGACTTGTAAGAGCTCGAAGGGAAGACCATGACTAGCATTGGACTAGCCACGGAACGTACATTCCATCCACATAATCAGATATAATATTAAAAGCAAATAGGCATACAAAAGCACATAGTTTCACATAGCACGTATCACATAAGCATGCTTATCTAGATGCAAAAAACCTAAGGAAAGCAATTAAACACATAGGCATATAGGCACACGCAAACACATAGCACACAAGCCCTATCTATTACACTTGGGGAGGTCCTACTACAATCTAAGGGGGAAAAGAAATAAATAAATAAAATAATAACCTAACTATTACATCCTTGGCATTAAATTGCCTTTCAAATAATCAAATTGAACTAAAATAAATATGCAAAGCCAATAAATAAATAAATGAAATGAATAAAAAAACATTCAAGAGGCATACAATCAAACATGTAAAGTCACATAGGGCACGTAGGGTCAAATAAAGTAAGAAATAAGGGTTAGGGAGTACCTCCCTTGAGTTGGGGCCCTAATGGAGTGAAATTATTTATTTACCCTCCAAAATACAAAGAAAAGGTCAAGGCATCACTTTAATTAATAAGTAATCACAAAAGATAAAAATAAACATGAAATTGAATCAATTAAATCATGTAAACAACCCACATTCAAGAAGTCAAAAGAAGAAAGGACTTGATTGCAAAAATTAATGAAGTTTTGGGGTCCAAATTAAAGAAAATAAAGTTCAAGGACTCATTTGCAATTAAAGCAAGGACCCAATTGAATGAAGTTGAAAGTTTGTAGGGCCATAATGAAAACATCCGCAAGTTAGGGGACTAGAATGAAATTTTGTCATCAGGCTTCTTGACAGATCAGGCTGTTGGGCCATTTTTATTTATTTCTTGGGCCGAAACTTTCCAAACCCATTTGAAAATCTAAGGCAAATGGAATGGGCCAGCCTATTATTTATGATCCAACAAACCCAGTGGGCTTCCATCCTCTAATCCAAACCAAAAACCCAAAATAAGAAGCTCAAACCCACTCCCTTAAACCCAAGTAAGATAACCTCTCAGCCCAAATCACCTTTTTCACAAGCACCCAACATGATGATGAAATCAACAAAAATTATTAAGCCACAATTATGTCTTAAAAAACAAGAATTAATCTAGCTAAAAGACTACTTATGCATATTAAAAGATGATTAAAATCTAAAAGGGAGATACAAGTTTATTTTTTTCCAATTTTCCGGGTCATATCAGAACAAGGGGGGACTTGAGGGGTTCCAATGCAATAAAAACAGGGACTTGATCGAAAGAATTATGAAAGATTTAGGGTCAAATTGTAAAGTCTTAAAACCTTGGGGGCAAAATTACGAAGAAAGAGCAAACAAAGGGTCTGATTTAGTAATTTTGGAGAAGCCATCATCTTCTTCACCGAGTTAACATCCATTACCGTTTCCGTTCTTTTCAATCGGCAATACTAGATTTTTAGTTTCAATTGCAATCATTCCCAACAGACAACAAAATTCCCCCCTCAAACAAAGACTTCATCTCCTAGCATTAATTCGGAGTGAAACGAAAAAACAAAAAAAAATGCAAAACACCAATTCATCAGAACTTCTCAAGTGCAAAGAATGAGCTCACGGACTTATCCGCCTTCTTCATACGCAAAAATGCCGGCCAATCATCTTTCAATTAGAACTTTCACTCGGACATTTTAACAAACAATGAATGGGCATGAAAAAACTTCAACGAATTTCGCTCAATTGACTCAAGAACCCGCCCCAAAATTTCATTAGCAACTCAAGAAACACAACCCAATGAACCCAGAGAGCATATATGCCCGAAATTGCAGATAATCAACAAGAAAATTGCAACAATAGCTCTCTGCTTTGAAAGTCTTAAAGAATCGGTCTTAAAGAAAAAAAAAATCGAACATAGAATGTGAGGACTCGTAAAAACTATTATTTTATGCCTAATTTATGGCTTAATAAATTATTTAATTGGATTTTCGCTTCGAGGAATATTTTCTAGTCTTATTAGACCTAAATACATGGTAATATAACTTCGTTATATTTTTAAAATGATTCGTTTCAAAAATTAATTTCCTGGAGTACGTCTAGTAAAAATAGTGAATAGTACTTGGAGATTTTATCCGCGTAGTAACACAATAAGCTTGGAATATTGGAGACTTGTACTATGGTCCTAAAATAGGTAATCTTATGAGTAAATACTCAAGTGATAGTTAGTAGCGCAATCGTTATAAGAATTTATTGGAAGTTTCGCGTTATAGCGTTAAAATTGACGGTACGCGTTTTCACACGCGCGACGTTATTTGAGGGACTTTAGACCCTTATATCGGGACAATTAAGAGTGAATAACACTTACATGAATATAAATGCATTGGAGGTTCAGTGCACTAGTGAACCAAACGCGCGAGAAAATCGAACCTAATCGCGCCAAACGCGCCCCTAATGAGAGTTGACTTTTGGGTGAATTTACACCACTTATTTCACCTTCTCTTGGAAGCTAAAGGAAATCAGATTTCTCTCCATCTTCTCTCTCCTCATAGCCGACCAAACACCCTCCTCTCTCTAACTCCATTGCTTCAAAATTTCTGCTCACTAATCTCACTCAAAACCACCCCAAATCATCTCCAAATTCAACCAAACTTGCACCACACCTAGCTTGACACTTGAGGAGCATTTTGAGCTGCAAACAAGGGCTGGAAATCACGGTTTTTCTGGGGTAATAGAGGGCCGAAAATTCTGCTGAACATCAACCCAAAGTAAGTGATGATCCACTCTTGGAAACTTGAAGTTTGGAAGCTATCTTACCTTGTTAAGTTCATGCATGCATTTGGTTAGCTTGATATGGATGTAAAATGTGATAGTGGGCTCTTTGTATTCCCACACTTGGGTTGTTGTTGCTGATTTGAGGATCAATGTTGGATTTAATGGTAGTTTAATGGTTATAATGATGAATTTATGGAGTGTTATTGTTGGGAACTCAAGTAGAGGTCATGACCAGAAATTGCCGAATCTGCCCCTGTTTTGTTCGGCCATGATAAGGCCCATTTTTGGTGATTTATTGGCATGATCCTGATGTGTATATGTTATATTATGTGTGTAGAAATTTTCGTTGGAAAACATTAACGATTGGATGGGCAAATGAATTTATTCATGAACTAGGCATGCTGGAAAATTATTTTCGGGTAAAACTGTCCAGTGGTCGTATTTTGGCCATAACTCTGTCCTCGGGTGTCGAAATCAAGTGCCGTTGGTGGCGTTTGAAACTAGACATTCCTAGCTTTAATTTGAGATAAAATTCACGTTCTGATTCTTTGTGAGTGATCCGAACTAAACGTTTTAAGTTAGCTGTCCTGTCTCTCGGATTTGCTGGAATGGCTTGTTGAGGCAGCAACTTGAGGCTCAATTTTGAGCTGGTTGCTTGCCAAATTTCAGAACATTTACTTCTGTGAACTTTTAGTCCCGTGAATTTTTTTTCTAACGCCATAAACCATGCCTCATTCCGAGTTAAATTGATTGAGTTGTGACTAAAACAAGAGGACTGCCCTGTTTTGGAAAAACGTAGTATTTGGACTGATTTGGGGCAAAACTTGGGAATGATTTTATTAATTGAAGTTCTTGATGCTCATCACTTACCAAAGGTATCATGGATGGTCTTAGACCTTTGTTTCACAAATGAACCATGTTCGGATAGTTTTCTTGGTTAAACGATTTGAAATTGTGAAATGAAAGTCACAAGGCAGATTGCCTTAGAATTTTTCCTGAACTTTGGTTGACTAATTAACTACCTTCCCGAGGGTATTTTTCCCTGAAATTTGATAGAGGAATACCTTGAATATAGGAGTAAAATACTGCCAATTTTGGCACCAATTCAAGTTCGTTTCGATACCGAATTAAATTGCTAGTGTTGGAGGTTCAAAACTGGAAATTCTTCTTCAGTCTTGAATCTTCCTCAACTTTGAGCTACCGTATCTCGGTACTCGAAACTCCGATTCTTGATCCGCTTGTTTTGTTATAAACCTCACTTGTAACACTAATTGAGCTGTAAATTTCAGAGGCCGGTTTGCAACATGTGAATCGTGCCGAATTTCCAAAGTTGGCCGAAATCCAACTTAATTCTGCCTTGTACGCCGAACCTGTACCTTCAAGCTCATTTTTGAATACCTTCCACTTAGATTCATGGAAAAGTGTCTTTTAAGAACTTTTAGTACTTTCTAAGAGGTTTCCAACGGTACCAAGTTTTATAATTTTGGACCTACTGAGTGCAAGATCTGATTTTTCTAAATTTGACGCGCAAAGCTGAAATTTGCTGATTTCTTAGAAAATGAAAATTTGAAAACTTGTTACTCCTTCTTGATGATAATTGATCGCTTTAAACTTGATTTCATGAAGGAAATCAGTTTTTCTTGTGTTAATAAAACCTCACTTTTGAACCTTTATTTTGAGTGGCTAAGGTTCTTGGTTTGAGGTATTGACTAGTCCAAATAAGCGTAACTCCTTTCTTGATTAATACGTGATTGTGAGTGAAAAATACTTGTTAATTGCTTCAGGTGCTCAAGCGAGTCTTGAAAAGAATCCCGGAGGGGACAACTAAAGATTTTCTCGCTCAATTACTTTTGAATTGGTGAGTGTCAAGTGCATGACTTGTCGTGTTTACTTGATTTACCTGCTTATATACGTGAATATCACTTGATGAGACGAGTGTGTACTTTATCGCACTCGCTCTCCTTTACTTGAACTTTACTTGTATTAACTTGGTTTTCAAAGTCGATTGAGTGAATCTCGTCGACTAAAATATACCCGTTTTCGTGTGCGTGTCGTGTTGCCATGCATGTCGTGTATGTCGTGCGTGTCTTGTTGTCGGGTGGAGTGAACCTCCTCGACTTATGGGGACGCCCAATTCTCTTAACCAATCTTACAACTCGAGCCGGCATGGGCTTGGTCGAGAAGTTTGATAAACCAAGAGAGTAACAAAACACAACTTGATCTTTTGAGATCTTGTTCGGCATACTCGTGGAGTATCGCCCTTTCCGTGCGTGTTCAAAAATCAAAACTTGATCTCTTGAGATCTCGTGTGGCATACTCGACGAGTATCGCCTTTTTCGTGCGTGTTTGGTTTCGGATCCGAGAGGGTGGAATGTTGGTCGGAGGAAGTAATAAGTGAAGTTTCTACGGATAAAATACCCACCAGGATAACGGAGTGTCATCACGAGGGGGTATCGGATCGAGCCGTGGCGAAGCAAGAGGAAAATAGCTCCTGAGAGCTCCTATATCCTTGAATTGTTTCTGTTTATTTTTCTCGCTCGAATTGTAAATTACTTGAATATTGGGATTGTTATTTGGACAACGTGCTTGCATGTGTGTTTTCTTGGCCTCACGAGCGTTTCGCTCACCCCGTAGATTTGTTTTCCTTAACAGGAATGGATGGAGTAAAACTCGTTGGAACCCTTTGGATGTACTTTTGTATTAGGGTTTCAATTGTAATTGACTAGACATTTTGGCTATTGTATATATTTGGGAATTGATGTATCTTTTGGATCCTGACGTAAGAATTGGATAACGGATGTATTTTGAACACGTGGTACAAGACTTGGATATTCGTTTATGGAAGCGATTTTTTTCCTTATTAGACTGGTTTAAATTGTTATATATTGTTAAGTTTGAATTGATTTGTCTCGAGTCCTGGCGAGAGCTAGGCAGGCGTTCCGCGGATACCCTTGGGTTCGCCCTTGGGAGAAGTGGGGGCGTCACATAGAAGGCTGGCTTACCTCATTTCCTTGGTGAAGATTTGCTGATGGCGGTGGAGGATTGACGGTGAGGTGGTGGCGGCTTCCTGTGACGACGGTTCCAGCTTTCCGAATTCACCCTTCACTTTGCCGAAGCTTTCTTCCCCTGTTTCCGTTTGCAGCCACGGCCTTTTCCTCTGTTTTTTGTCTACTCTGTTCTTTCGGCCGAAGCCTCCTCTCTCGAAAGTTTTTGCTTTTTCCAGCTTCACAAAGCTCTTAGCCTTCTCCTTCGTTCCTCCTGCCGACGTCTTCCCTCTGTTTTTTCGGCTTTTCCTTTCCTTTTTATGTGTTCTTTTTCACAATCTTCCCCAGATTCCAGCCGCCACCCTCGTCTCTTTTTCTTCTTTTTCCTCTGATTTTTCTACTGCAGAAGCCTCTTTCAATTTCCAGCTTCTCGTTTCTTTTGCTCTCAACTCTCTCGGTCTCTTTTGTTTAGTCTCCGAAGTTCGCCCCTCAAATTCCAGATTTCCCCTTTCCTCTCAGTTTTTGTTTTCTCAGCCGAAGCTCTTTCGGTCTGTAGCTTTCCCTCTCTCCGTTGCTCTCTATTTCTCTGGTCTTTTCCAACGCCCCTTGCAGGGGCCCCGTCCTGGACCTATACACGTGGTAGCCCAGGAAGGTCTGAGCTGGGCCCAGACCCCCAGGCCCACGGGAACTGTCCCGCGACTCCCCGCCGTTAGGGCTCCAAGGGGCTCCAGAGAGCAATCCCGCCTACGTCGGGATTGCTCCCCCTCAGTGCGGGATTGAGGCTATTCTGGGCAGGTCCCGAAACGTACGGAGGTCGGGCTCCTAAGCAGGTATAAATAATAACGCACACCGGCTGCGCAAGGTACGCTCACTGCTGGACAATTACTCTCGATCGTTCTACTTCCCGTGAACCTCACTCACCGGAAAACTAACTTGACCGTCGGAGTGCCTTTGGGGAAGACCTCAGGGCCCCTGTTAGTTCACTCTCTTGTTTGTTTTTCAGGCTTAGGACGCGCTCTATCCATCACCAAGCCGAGCTCATTAGCTCAGCTCGGTCCGAGGGAGCTCCGTGCTTCTTCAGTTGGCGCCGTCTGTGGGAATCGAGAAGGCACGAACGTTTGAGTTGATGGCGAGAACGCGTTCAAAGCGAACCGTAGAGAACACCGATCCTGGAGCCGGAGAGGGTTCCCGGCGAATGGAGGCCGAGGGGGCCCGAGGTACCGGGGGCTCGGCCCTTTCAGGGGAACGGAGACAGCAGATCTATCAGTTTGTAACCGAGAACCTCCCCATGCTGGAAGACATAATCCGGCAGGCGAAGGAGGGGGGTGAGACCGGGGGTGCGCAGACCTCTAAGGCGAAGGGGAAAGAGAGGGAGTCGCCCCCCACTCCCTCGGAGGACGAGTCACGGGACCAGCCCCCCAGGAGGAAACGACCGCGGACTCCTCCCAGGCCGCGGGCCTCGGTGGTCGGGGATAGTGAGAGATATTATCGCGACCGGTCCGTTGAGGGCCGACCGAGGAATCCTTCCTCGTGGAAGCTTGCGCGGAACGAGCCGGAGCGTTCCCCCGCCCGATCTATCAAGAGCCGGCCGCGGGATCCTCCCCAATGGCAGCCCGTCCGGGACGAGCTCGAGCAGATCCTGCGTCCGCAACTGTACGAGGACAACTACGCAGCCTCGCCCTTCACCCGAGAGATAGAGGACTACCCGTTACCTCGGAGGTTTAAATTCCGGAACATCGAACTGTACGATGGTTCGACTGACCTGGAAGACCACCTCTCGGTCTTCCTGACACACATGCGTCTGCAGACCGCTGCGGATGCACTCCGTTGCAAGACCTTCCCCATGTTTCTGAAGGGTAAGGCCCGGCTCTGGTTCCAGGGCCTGGCACCGGGGTCTATCCGGAGTTTCATCGAGCAGGCCAGACAGTTCGCCGCCCAGTTCGTCTCCTCGAAGGCTTACTCCAAAAACACGGCTCACCTGATGGCCATCAAGCAGAAGCCGGACGAGTCCCTGAAGAATTTCATGACCCGCTTCAACACAGAAAGCTTGCAGATCAGGGACAAGGATGAAAAGGTGGTCATGGCTGCCTTCGTAAACGGGCTCAGGGTGGATGAGCTCTTCTACAAGCTCGCTGAGAAGCCCCCCGGCAACCTGGAAGAACTCTTGACCAGGGCGCACGCGGCCGCTATTGCGGAAGAGGCTGGTCGCCTGAAGAGAGAATCAGATAGGGAGCTCGGATATCGTGGGGGACGGGTGAACCCGCCCGAGCATAAGGACGGCCCGGCCAAGAAGAATGTTTTCGACCGGCTCTCAAAGGATAAAGCCCCCGCTCAGCCGCCGCTTCCAGCAAAAGGCTACACCCCCTAACTCGGCACAGAGCCCAAGTTCTGGCCGTTATGGAGGCGGAGGGCCTAGGGGGGCGGCCACCTAAGATGGGGACACCTCGGAACAAGAGGAACCAGGACCGGTACTGTGCCTTCCACCGTGACGTTGGGCACGATACGGATGGGTGTTGGGCCCTGAAAAAGGAGATAGTGGATCTGATCCAGCGCGGCTTCTTGGGGCGATTCGTGCAGCAAGGTCGACCGGGCCAGGGGCCAGGACGCGCCTACCGCCGGGAGGCCCAGCGTCGCGACCGCCCTGAGCGCCGTGACTTGCCCCGGGTCGACTACCCCGACCCGGACACCCAGAACCTGGCAGGGGTGATAAACACCATCGCTGGAGGCCCTACGGGAGGGGACAACCATGCAGCCAGGAAGAACCGGCGACCTCCCCCCGAGGGGGATGACTCCTTGAAACGTCTGCGCATGGACGAGGAGATCACCTTCGGACTGAGGGATGCGGTCCCCCTGGCGTCTGGTAACCACGAGGCCATCGTGATAGACGTCGTGACCAATAATTATCGGGTGAAGAAAGTGTACGTCGACCAGGGGAGCGCTGTGGACATCCTGTTCTACCGGGTGTTCAAGGAGCTCGGCTTGGAGGACGGGCAGCTCACCCCGATTCGGACACCCCTGGTGGGCTTTACCGGACCGCTCATCACCCCGAAGAGGATGATCACCCTGATGGTTACGGTAGGGCAGGCGCCCAAGTGCCGGACCATCCCCGTCAATTTCGTGGTGGTCAAGCAACCATCCCCGTACAACGTGTTTTTGGGAAGGCCCGTCTGGAACGTCCTCCGGGCTATCCCGTCGTCTCTCCATCTCAGCGTCAAATTCCCCACCCCGGGAGGAATAGCTGAGGTGCATGGAGATCCAGAGGTGGCGAGAGCTTGCTACCTAGCCGTGCTCCGGGGACATGAGCAGGTGGTCGCCCAGACGACCAGTTTGGAGCCTTACATCCCAGGGGAGGAAGCCCAGCAATTGGGCACCCAGGACGAGGTTGAGGAGTTCCCGTTGAGAGAGGACAGGCCTGACCAGGTCCTCCGCGTCGGTGCGTCGCTGCCCCCCAAAGAGAAGAATGACTTGAAGGCTCTACTAAGGGAGTACGCCCACGTCTTCACGTGGACGGTAGAGGACATGCCCGGAATTCCGACCGACCTGGCCGTCGACCACCTCAACATAGATCCTCGCTTCAAGCCAGTGAAGCAGAAGAAGAGAAACTTCGCTCCAGAGAGGAATGAAGTGATCAGGAAGGAGGTCGGGAAGCTGCTGGAATCCAAAATCATCCTGGAGGTCTACTACCCGACCTGGCTAGCCAACCCTATCCTGGTGAAGAAGGAGGACCAGTCCTGGAGGATGTGCGTGGACTTTACAGATCTAAATAAAGCTTGCCCGAAGGACTGCTTCCCCTTGCCAAGGATTGACAGGTTAATAGATGCTACTGTTGGTTTTGACGTGTTGTGTTTCTTGGATGCTTTCAAGGGATACCACCAGATAGAGATGGCCGAGGAGGATCAGGAAAAGACTTCCTTCATCACCGAGGAAGGAACTTACTGCTACCGGACCATGCTGTTTGGACTAAAGAACGCCGGGGCTACCTACCAACGTCTGGTCAACAAGCTATTCCAGAATCAGATCGGCAGGAGCATGGAGGTTTACGTGGATGATATGATCGTCAAGAGCCGAACTGATCAGCAGCTCGTCCCCGACCTGAGGAAAATCTTGAACATTCTGCGGGAAAGCCGGATGCGGCTGAACCCAAAGAAGTGTACTTTCGGGGGTAGGTCGGGAAAGTTCCTGGGCTTCCTGGTCTCCCGGAAAGGGATCCGGGCCAATCCAGACAAGCTCCAGGCCATTATGGACATGGCCCCCCGAAGAACGTCAAGGAGGTCCAACGGCTCGCGGGGAGGATGGCTGCCCTGAATAGATTCCTCTCACGCTCCGCGGTGAGGGGGCTACCCTTCTTCCCGATCCTGAAAGCGCCAAAGGACTTTCAATGGACAGAAGAATGCCAGAAAGTTTTCACCGACCTGAAAGCATACTTGGCCGAGCTGCCTGCTTTGACTGCTCCGGAGCAGGGGGAGACCCTGTTCCTATACCTGTGTGCTTGCAACGAAGCCGTTAGCGCGGTTTTGGTGCGGGAGGACAAGGGGGCTCAAAGGCCGATATACTATGTTAGCCGAGCCTTACAAGGGCCAGAGACGCGGTAAACGCCGGCGGAAAAGTTGGTCCTCGCTTTGGTGCACGCCGCCCGGAAGCTCCGACCTTACTTCCAGGCCCACAGCATCACTGTCCTGACAGACCAACCCTTGCGGCAGATACTCACGAAGCCTGAAGTCTCGGGCAGAATGACCAAATGGGCCGTCGAGCTGGCCGACCACGACATCGGCTACCAGCCTCGCACCTCTATCAAAGCTTAGGCCCTGGCAGACTTCCTCGCTGAGGGAACCAGTCTACCCGCGCCTGAGCCGAGCTCTATGCCCGAGGTGGCGCGGCCGGAAGAGCCGTAGATACTATTTGTTGACGGGGCTTCAAGTAAGAAAGGAAGCGGAGCCGGCCTGCTACTCACCTCGCCCACTGGGGAGGAGCTGACCTACGCACTCAGGTTTGACTTCCCGGCATCCAACAACGAGGCTGAGTACGAAGCCCTATTGACAGGATTGCGGATAGCCCACCAGATGGGTGTAATCGCGATCAGGGTCCGGAGTGACTCTCAGCTCGTAGTCTACCAAGTCCGCGGGGAGTATGAGGCCAAGGAGGACGTCATGAAGAAGTATTTGGCTAAGGTGCAGGAGGCGATAAAGTTGTTCAACCTCTTTGAGTTCGAGTGGGTGCCACGGTCGCAGAACAAGCGGGCGGACGCCCTGTCGAAAATGGCGTCCTCCTCGTTTGCCCACCTGAGCAAAGAAGTTTTAGTGGAGGTAGTCAAACAAAAAAGCATCGACCAGGTCCAGGTCTCGGCTATAGCCAGCTCAGCCACTTGGATGACTCCTCTTGTGGACCTCCTCAGCTCGGGTGCCCTCCCAGAGGACAAAATCGAGGCTTGCAGACTCCAGCTCCGAACTGCCAAATGCGCCTACGCCGGGGGAACCCTCTACAGGAGGTCGTACTTGTTTCTCTGGCTAAAGTGCGTAACTCCCGAGGAGGGCGACTATGTCCTCCGAGAGGTGCACGAAGGCTTGTGCGCGGCACACGTAGGGTCCCGAGTGTTGGCCAAAAAATGTCTGCTCCTAGGCTACTACTGGCCCTCGGTGTTTCGGGATGCCGCAGCTCTGGTTCAGAAATGCCGAGCCTGTCAGGTGCACGCCCCGCTGCGCCACCGACCCACCCGTGAGATGGTCCCCATCCACAGTCCTTGGCCCTTTGCCCAGTGGGGGATAGACCTCCTGGGTCCCTTCCCCCGAGCTCCGGGCAGGCGCGAATACCTCGTGGAGGCCATCGACTATTTCACGAAGTGGATGGAGGCCGAGCCCCTGGCCACTATCTCCGGAAGGGCAATTCAGAAGTTCTTCTGGAAACACATAGTTTGCCGCTTCAGGATCCCCCATGTCTTGATATCCGACAATGGACGACAGTTTGCTGAAAATCCCTTCAAAAGCTGATGCGCAGAGCTCGGAATTAACCAGCACTTCACCTCGGTCGGACACCCCCAGGCCAACGGTCAGGTGGAGAATGCCAACCGAACCATTCTGCAGGGGCTAAAGACTAAATTGGAACTAGCCCAGTCTAACTGGCTAGACGAACTACCTAGCGTCCTCTGGGCTTACCGCACTACGCCGAGGACGGCCACTCACGAGACCCCGTTTTCCCTGACTTATGGGGCGGAGGCGGTGGTGCCCGCGGAGGTCGGCCTCCCCTCGCCTCGAACACAGAACTTTGTGGCGAGAGCCAACGAGGAGGAGCTGAGGTGCAACTTGGACCTGCTGGAGGCCAAGCGGGAGGAAGCGGCGATACGAATGGCTAAGTATAAAAGCCAGCTCGCCCGCTACCACAACGCGAGGGTAAGGAATACGCAGTACCAGCCTGGAGACCTCGTCCTGAGAAGGAACTCAGTCAGCCGAATTCATAGCTCCAACAAGCTTGATCCAAACTGGGAAGGGCCGTACAAGGTCTTAGAGACAAGCCGGGTTGGGTACTGTAAGCTTGCAAAATTAGACGGAGTAGAGGTACCCCGCACTTGGCACTTTTCGAATCTGCGGTTGTTCGTAGGATAGGCTAGTCCAGGGTATTTTACTGTATTTTTTTTGGATCCTCGTACACATTCAATAAATGTTGGCTTTCCAATTTTAAGTCCCTTCTCGTTCATATTATACTTCTCCTACTGCACTAGCACACTCAGCTAATCCTAAGTGTCCTAGTGGGGGGCTCGGGGGAGATATGACCGAGATAATGAACTGACTGCCCTTAAAGTTGAAGCTCGACCCAGGAGGTCGGCATGATTATCTTCAAGATTTTGACGTTCGACCCGGGAGGTCGGTGGCCAGGGGACAAGCCGAAATAACGAATCAGCTGAAAGCCTTCAAAGTTTGAGAAGTGATGCTCGACCCATGAGGTCGGCAGGACTGCCTCTAAAACTCTGCCCTTCGACCCAGGAGGTCGGCGCAGATCACAAAACCTCAGGGCTCCCTGCTCGACCCAAGAGGCCGGCTCTGCTTCAGTAGATCAGGTCCGACGTTCGACCCTAGAGGTCTGCGTAGCTTGAAACCTAGATGTTTTGTGTTCAGCCCGGGAGGTCGGCGCATCGCCCCGGTTATTCGGAATTCGACTGCCAAATCAGCCCGATGGTTTGATGGTTTGGTGTCCCTGACAACTTAACCGTTAGCTTAAAGGGTGATGGATGCTCGACCCAAGAGGTCGGCAGGCCGCCTGGGTGGATCTATTTGGTGCTCGACCCAGGAGGTCGGTGTTTCTTTTCGGTTACTAGAGTTCACCGCTAACAAGGGAATTGAAGGACAAGTCAGACAGTTTCATTTAAACTTCATCTCATATATACGTTCAGACCCTATCTATTACAAAGCCTACCGAGCTATACAAGGAAAGGGGAACCTAGCTACGCCTTCTTCTTGTTGGCGACCTGCTTGAGGTGGGAGTTGAAGGTACACCTTAAGCATCCTACCGAGCTATACAAGGAAAGAGGAACCTAGCTACGCCTTCTTCTTGCTGGCGACCTGCTTGAGGTGGGAGTTGAAGGTACACCTTAAGCATCCTACCGAGCTATACAAGGAAAGAGGAACCTAGCTACGCCTTCTTCTTGCTGGCGACCTGCTTAAGGTGGGAGTTGAAGGTACACCTTAAGCATGTTGAGAGGTGGGAGTTGAAGGTACACCTTAAGCATGTTGGGGGGCGTGTGGAGAAGGCTGTTAAAAAGGATATGTGGAGATCATGGACTGCGGGGCATGGTCACATCCTTATAAGATGATGGAAAGGGTTTCTGGAGTGACCGCTGCCCTAAGCCACAGGCTCCTTCCCGGAAGCCCTGCCAGGAGTCTCCTCCTCCTCCAGGGGAAGCTCCGCCAACTCGGTCCCCACATCGCTCCTGCCCACTAGGTCCTTCAGGGCATGCCCTTTGCAGTACCCGTCGAAGAGCCAGTCCAGCTTCCCCTCGGCTACGGGGTTGTAGTCTTTGAAGTCAGCCAAGTTGAAGCCGAGTGGTTGAGGCTCTTCACCTGGTCCAGGGCCCGCGTGGCGCCGATCTGGAAGATGGGCTGGTTGAGATAGGCCACGTCCTCGGCAAATCGTTCGGAGGAGATGAAATCCCGAACTGCCTTCTTGCGCTCCCGGCTGACGGTGCCGGAGAGCTCAATGGCGTGGTCCTCCCTCAGCTTCGCCACGCCCTTCTTCTCCTGGTCCAGCTCGGACCGGGTGGCGGCGAGCTGGACCTGGGCCTCCTCCAACCCCTTCTCGGCCTTGCCCAGTTTGGCCTTAAGGGAGCCTGCCTCCTTAAGGGACTGGGCAAGCTTCTGCTCGGCTTCCCGATTCTTCTTTTGTAATTTCTCCAGATCGGGAGATAGCTCGGAGAAGCGGGTCACCAGGGCGGCGCCGGCGGCATGGGCCTAGGGAGAGGAAAGTAAACGTTAGCACTCCGTCAGAGGGAAGAACAAAATTCCAAGGGGCGTAAGCGGAAAAGGGAGCTTACTTGGGCCTGGGCGGTGCAGTACACGTCCTGGAGCTCGGACGGGCTGGCCAGTTCCATCCACTTTCTGTCACGTAGAAGGACTGATCCCGCAACCCACTCGCGAGTCACCTCGGGGAACTGGACTCGATCATTGAGGGAGAGCTCCCAGGACGAGCAGAAACGACGGGGGTCGTGCATGGTGGGGGCCTGTCCCGGTTTCGCGGGGGCCACGTGGCGGAAATGCCACAAGCTCGGAGGAGCGCTCTCCCGCGCGTGCTCCTCCGTAGAGCCAACCCCCAAGTGGACAGGGCCCCCCGACCTCAGCTGGAGAGGGCGCTGTGCTGAGGCCTGCGTCGGCTTCTTGCCGGGCTGGGAAGGCTTGTCCTCTCGACCCCTCTTCTGTCCCGTTGCCTTCTTTTTGCCGGCGATCTGCTTGGAGGGGGACTGAGACTGGGAGGCCTCCTTCTGGGGGGCCGAGCTCCCCCCAGGTGCCGCAGAAGCCTCGGGGGCCTTCTTCGCCGTCTCCAGCTGCGTGGTGGGGTCGGCCTGCTCGGTTGGTGCGCCCAGTAGCCTTGAGAGCTTCCTCACTGCAGCAAAACACCGCCAGGTCAGTAAAAAAAGGCAGTAACAGAAGGGAAGATGAAGCAACAGATAACAAAGGAACATGTACAGTATTACAGGTATCTGGGTCGGCGGGGGAGAACGCCACTTTCCCAGGGGACCCGGACAACGTCCCCAACAGCCCGGCCGCGGAAATCTGCTCGGTGGAGAACTTGGCTACGTACAGCTTCTCCGCAGAGCCTAGCAGCTGGCCGAAGGCCTCAGGGTCCAGGTCCTCTGGACAGGGGTCGTCCCCGACCCCCCCACCTTCCACGTGTTGGGAGGAAAGTGGGTGGTCTTAACGAAAAAGAAGTCCCCATTCCAATTTTTTACGGAAGAGGGGACCTCGTAGAGAAGATCTTGGGTGCCCTTACCGCCGCGATTGTTGGGGGACCGGCGGGAGAAGTAGTACCACCCAGGGAGAGAAGCTTTGAGGGCATGGGAAGCCAGGAAGAGAGAGAGAGAGTAGGGGATGGAGCAGATCTGACAGTAGATCAGGAATCCGATGATAATCCTGATCGAGTTAGGGTGGACCTGGGTGATCCTGAGCCCCCAGTAGCTCAGGATCTCGGCCAGGGCCGGAGGAATAGGGAGTCGGAGCCCCGCGACCAGGTGCTCTTTGTAAATGGCTACAAAGCCCAGGGGAGGTCGGCAGGCTCGATCGGTAGGTCCGGCGGCTCGCGGCTTGAAGGCCGGAGGGATGGAGAAAGAGGTGGCCAGCTCGGCCACTGCCCCGGGTGAGAGGGTGACCTCCTCCCGGTCGGGGTGACCGTAGTTAAACTCGGAGTCGTCCCCCTGCTCGGAAGCAGGGGTCTTCTCGGAGAAATCCCTGTCCTCCCCAGCTCCCCCCTGGGCTCCGCCAGGGGAGTTATGTGGAGACTTGGGGGAGGGGATGGAGGTGGCTTGCTGCTCGATGAGGGCATCGAGCTCGGCCACCTCCTCTAGGAGTTGGGCAGAAGGAGAATGGGCGGATGGAGAGCTCATGATGTCAATAGGCTCTAACAAGTCAGGAATGGGGAAATTGGGATTGGAAGAAGAAGAAGAAGGATGAGGAGGAGAAGATGAAGATGAAGACGATGAGGATGAGGACGAGGAGGAGATGAAGATTCTGAGGGCTCTACGACGGACCAAAATATGGGATGCGGTGGAAGTGATGCCGGAATGGTCCGACATAAAATGCAGAAGGTGGCCAAAGGAGAAAAGGGAACGTGAAAGAGGAGGGGAGAGAACTTACTGATGATCGAAGTGAAAAAAGGATGGAGAAGTCGCCGGAATCTGGGTGCTGGAAGCCGGAAGCCTTGTTGTTGGAAAATTGGAAATGCACGAAGGAAGGAAAAATGGCAAATCGAGTCTGAGAGAGTTTGGGAGTCCCTATTTATAGGGGGAAGAATGGGGGGAAACGGTTGCCTGAATTTGAACCGCCCCATGTGAACACATTTAAGAGCGGTACGGAGACCGAGGGGACGCGACAACTGAAAGGACGCGGACGCCACTTCCCAATGGCAGCACTGTACCGGAGGTGACCGCGGCAGAGCAGTGTGGCACTGGGCTCCCACGTGCCAAGGGAATAGATTAGGTCTGTCTGGAAGACCTACCTAATCTAGGGGGCTAGTGCAGGGGCCCCGTCCTGGGCCTATACACGTGGTAGCCCAGGAAGGTCTGAGCTGGGCCCAGACCCCCAGGCCCACGGGAACCATCCCACGACTCCCCGCCGTTAGGGCTCCAAGGGGCCCCAGAGAGCAATCCCACCTAGGTCGGGATTGCTCCCCCTCAGTGCGGGATTGAGGCTATTCTGGGCAGGTCCCGAAACGTACGGAGGTCGGGCTCCTAAGCAGGTATAAATAATAATGCACACCGGCTGCGCAAGGTATGCTCACTGCTGGACAATTACTCTCGACCGTTCTACTTCCCGTGAACTTCACTCACCGGAAAACTAACTTGACCGTCGGAGTGCCCTTGGGGACGACCTCAGGGCCCCTGTTAGTTCACTCTCTTGTTTGTTTTTCAGGCTTAGGATGCGCTCTATCCATCACCAAGCCGAGCTCATTAGATCAGCTCGGTCCGGGGGAGCTCCGTGCTTCTTCACCCCTCTTCATCCGCCGCCCGTTTTCTCCTTCACGGCCGAAAACCCTCTGTTGTGTTTTCTTTTTTCTCTCCCGAAGCTTCCCCCCCAGATTTTTGCTCTACTCCGCCCTTCTATTCTCTCCAGCTCTTACCCTTTCTCTACTCAGCTGTACTAGGTCTCTCCTTGTTGTCCCTTATTTCACTCAGCCCCCAGCCTCTCAATTTCCTTTCTTCCGTAGCTCTCTATCCCAATCCTAGCCGCCAACTCAATTACCTTGGCTGCGTTTCTTTTTCCAGCTTCCTCTTTTCTTTCCCTCAGCCCCGAAGCCTTCTAAATTTTCTTAGCCCCCTGTTGCATTTTCTTTTCCGTGGCCCTTTTTCTTCTTTTTTTCCAAAAACAAATCCTATCCTACAAGTGTCCAGATCCCTCCCTTTTTCTAGGTGAGGTGTTGTCCAAGACAAAAAGGGACACTTGTCCCTATTGCATATTCTCCATTTGTCTAGCATGCAAACTTCCACCTATTTCACACATTATTTTGTATTTTCGTATTTTTTCATTTTTTCTTTTTTTGAAATTTAGTATGAAGACAAAAATAAATAAATAATAAAATAAAATGAACTAGAACAAAATAAAATAAAATAAAACCCTAGAATTGAAACTAATAAAGCAAAAATTACATTAATTAAACCAATAAAGTTAAAAAATAAAAAATTTGGTGTCTACAGAAAGCACTCACCAAAAGATATAGTGCCTCTAGTAATCACGTTTGGGTGGTACTCCGGGTTTGGAGTCCAAATCTGCAATAAAACTTGGCTTAAGAACTTTGAAAATCGACTAAGATTCGGAACTTAGACGTTTCGTTCAATAAAAATCAAGAAATTGAAATTCACTCGGATAGTAGTCGTGAAACACTTGCTCACTTTTTAAACAGTAAAACTTTGTAACATTTATACTTGAAATTGTCATGCGAGTTGAAAGTACAAGGAAAACATACTTCGAGCAATCATTATTTCATTTCTCAAGGGTACAAGTTCGGCCAAGTCCTTACTTATATACCTTGGAACAAGAAGACTCAAGTACCCTAGATGGTTCAAGTAGTAATCACTCTTAACCCTTACTCAAGTTGCAAGTATAGTTCTCTAGTCCTCGAGCGTAAATTTGGGCAGCATGCCCTTTGTGTTTACCTAATTTCCAGCCATTATGGCTTCTTTCTTTTACTCAATCCAACCCAAAGCTATCCATAACACCATTTCAGTTCAATAGCCATTCCATAGGCTCAAAACAATACAAGAACAAAAATTAAGCTAATATCAAGTGCGGAAATGAAGTTACAAAAGACAGATTTGATGGATTTTTACGGAACGGGTACATCCGAGGCTACGCTTATCGGATTGAGGTGAAACTTATACCATTTCGAAGCTAAGGCGAAGGGCTACAGTTTTTATGAAGAGCACTTAGTCTAATTTCCAGTGTAACCTAATCAAATTCCCAATTCACATAACCTAATTCTAACTAATCGGCTATTTAACTGTACTGCCTTCAAATGGCCATATCTCAGTCTACCAAGGTCCGTTTAAGACGTTCTTGGAGGCGTTAAAAATCTAAGACAGAGTAATAAAACTTTCATGTTTCGGAAAATGGCTAAATCTGAGCGGATTATAGTGAATAAACACAGCCAAATAGACTGGACTGTCTATGCGGAACACTGGAATGTAATCTAGGGCAGCGAGGGTATTTTGGTCTTTTCACAGGCTACATTGCTCCGATTGAGCTGAAATTTTGTAGGCAACTATAAAATACCATTCTATACAACGTTCATGTTTTATGCCAAGCCTAATTCGGCTGCTAACTACACGAACTGGAACCGGACAGAACAGGGTGAAATTTTTCCAGAAATCTGGAATTTTTGGTTTCAATGATAACTTTCTTCATTTCTTGCTTCACTTGCTACCAAAACCCCTATACAATCTTAGATACAACATATATTAACTATACATCAAGTATAGGCAGCAATCCACCAAACCCTAATTCATGTAACCAAAAGGAAAAACACCCAAAACATGATAACAACCATCATTCACCACAAATTTGAGATGCTAAGCTAATTGAACAAGATCAAGAGTAAGAAATGGGGAAATCATCATCCTCACCTTGCTTAAGTGTCTACCAAGAGCAACCCTAGCTTTCCCTTTCAAAATTTCACCAACACTTCACTAACAAGCACTCAAGGGTGACTTTAATCGGTTTAGTTTCCTTTCTTTCTCACTTGGCAGCTCAAATTCAAGATGAAGGAAGGTGTTTCTTTGCTTTCTCTTTCCCCTCTTGTGTCTCGGCCAACCAGCAGAAATATGGTGAAGAAAGGTGCAAAATGGAGGATAAGAAGGTTGGACAAATAACTTGGTCAAGGCCCTTAGCATGCCGATATGTGTCCTCCACCACCACCACTAATTTTTTGTTTCTTTTTCCTTGCTATTTTGGTCCATAAATTCGGTCAAAGCTAGCTGGAATTGAGGGGATATTTTGCTCAAGTATTAATGAGCTCATGTGGTAAGAAAGTGGTGGTCAAGTGGTGCGTTCAATCGGTAACGCGCGGTACCCGTCGGTTCGCGCCGTTTTTCTTTAAAACACACGTACTAGGGTTTTTACTTCCTATTCACTAACCTTATATCATTGCTCCTAATCACATATTATTTCTCACCTAAAAGTCACTTTTAATCACCAAATTTGATCCTTGCTCCATACCGAAAAATCTTCCTACGAAAAATCGCGAAAACCCTAATTTGCTCCAATCTTGAAACCCAAAAGTGAAACCCTACTTTCTAGGTTCATTTGCACTTATTGTGGAATGACTGGGTGGTAGGGCTTTAATAAATGAATAATTTCCAAATAAAATAAAATTTTTAAGAAAAATATAAAGAATTTCACGGGTCCTCATACATTGGGTTTGCTATTTGGACAACGTGCTTGCATGTGTGTTCTTGGCCTCACGAGTGATTGCTCACCCCGTAGATTTGTTTTCCTTATCAGGAACGGGCATGGTGTATGACTTGAAGAAACTCTTGGAATGTACTTTTGTATTAGGGTCTCAATGTAATTGTTTACATATCTTGGCTGTTGTATGTTTTGGGAATCGATCTATCTTTTGAGAACCGATGTAAGGATTGGATGATTGATATATTTCAGAACTCGTGGTGTAAATTTAAATGTTATTTATGGAGGCGACTTATCTTCCTTACCTTGTCTTGTCATGATAGCTAGTATTATATTAAGTTTGAATGGGATTTGTACCGAGTCCTGGCGAGAGTTGGGCAAGCGTCCCGCGGATACCCTTTGGTTCGCCTTAGGGAGAAGTAGGGGCATCACAGAGGTGATTGAATTACTTGTATTTTTATCCGTTTAGCTGTGCACCTAAGTATGAATGTTTTGTGAAGTCGGATAGATGCAATATTTCTTGAGGAATTTTGTACTTACTTTGCAGTTAATGTTATCTCTGAAGTTAATGTGAGTGAGTGAGTCCTGACGAGAGTTGGGTAGGTGGTCTGCTAACCCTTAGGGTACGCCTTAGGGGAAGGTCACAAGATGATTTATGAATTAAAATTGAGAGTTCATCTCTTTCTTGTTCCTTTGTGAATGCTTTTGATACAAAGTGAGTTATGTCTCCTTTGTTTAAATTTGGCTTATCGATTCAAGACCGTTTTGAATTTTGGCGCCCTACTACCTTTCTAAACAATCTCGAGCTATCCTTGATTGGTTTAGAATCCATCTTTTGTATTCATAATTTGATCAAGATAGATCCTTCCGCTGCCAGATCGATTCGATTTCTTCTCAAGCGGTCCTTGGAGATCAAGTTCGCATCAAGAACCATCCTTCTTGGGCACAAGAATCATGGGTACAACACATAAATTTAATATTTCACCCACCCATACTTTCTTCAAGAGCACATCAACTTGTCTTTGTGGCTTTCTAGTCTCTTTAGGACCCATCCTATAGGTGCTCCAGGAATCAAGTTAATTTGATGTTCAATCCCTCTAATAGATGGAAGTCCATCTAGAATCTCCTCAGGGAATACAAATTCAAATTCCTGTGAAAGAGATAAAACACTAGAAGGCAAACAATTATCAAGTTCATTAAGAGAAACCAACATCTCTTTGCACAAAAGTGTAAGGAGCGGTTGATTAAGAAACAAAGCTCGCTTAACATTTTGCCTTTTGCAATCAATGTTTGTTCTCTCTTTTTTCATCTCTTTGGCTGACTCAATAATAGTCTTTTTCCCCTCAATTTGCTTAGCCATTTTCTTTTTTCTTTCCCTCGCAGCTTTCTCTTTATTTTTCCTATCTTGTTCGACCTTACTCTCATTTTGCAAACTCACTTGATCTTCATACACTTGACTAGGAGTTAAAGGTACAAGAGTAATCTTTCTATTACAATGTATAAAAGAGTATTTATTACTATAACCATCAGAATGGACTTTTTTGTCAAATTGCCACAGTCTCTCCAAAAGGATGTGACTTGCTTGCATTGGAACTACATCATATAGCACCTCATCTTGGTATCTTCCAATGTGAAAAGTAACAAGAACCTGTTTAGTAACGCGAACATCTCCACTATCATTGAGCTATTGTGACCTATAAAGTTTTGGATGCCTAACTGTTGGAAGAGACAACTTCTTAACCATCAAGACACTTGCAATGTTTGCATAACTTTGTCCATCAATAATCAAGCTACACACCTTGTCTTTAATGTGACAACATGTATAGAAGATATTTTGTCTTTGAACATCATCATCCTTCTTAACCCTTGTAGCCAATGCTTACCTTGCAACCAAGCCAACCGAACCATCAATTGGAGTCTCCTTTTGTGAATCATCATCATCTTCCTCAACTAAAGGTGACATGCCTTCATACTCGATTTCATCATCAGTCACAACTTTACCATTCTCAAGCATGAGCATAACTCGTTGGTTTGGACATTGTGAAGCTCTGTGGCCAAAACCTTGACATTTGAAGTTGACCTTTTCCATATGATTAGACTCTAAATAAACTCAAAAAATTGATGAAAAATGGAAAAAATAAAATAGACTCGAAATTGATTTAGTGGACCAAAGAATAAGAAATCCTTGGTTGGCTAGAGTGACTTTGTGGTTGCTTTTCTTATCCAAAATGGATCTGGAGTTTTCCCATGAAATTCAGGTGTTTCCCAAGGTAAACAAGATTTAGAAACCCCCTTGTTCAAATCCAAAAGGGATTAGAACAATAATTGGATGAAAGTGACTATTTTAGGAAATCTGATTCCAACTAGGATTAGTTTAGGAAACTGAATCCGGATTTGTTTCTTGAACCTTTTGCAGATCAAACAAGTTTCCCAAACTGATCAAGCATATTTCATGAAGATTTTCATGGATTACACAAGATAATTTTCTGGAATTTCGTTCAAAAAACAAGGAGCAAGCCACGAATTGTTGGAAACAAAAATAGGGTTTCTCAAGACCTTCAAGATTCAATTTTTTTTTGTTTCCAGAAATTTTATTATGTTTAAGATTGGGAAAATCCACTTTTTGTCCCTAAACTTTGAGACAGGGACACATTTCATCTCTAAACTTTTAGGCGCAACACATTTAGTACATGAATTAATAAGTTTTTGCCACATTTTGTATCAAGGTTAGTGAGGTTGATTTTCACTTTGTGGTTATGCAGGTTTCCACATGTCATCCACATCCCTTGGTAACTCGTGACTTCTTCATGTTTTCAACTTTCTTATGCTCGATCCAATCACTTTCCGTAGCCTACAACTTTCATCCTTTTGAATGTTTGGCTTAGTTCTATTGAAACACTTAAACCAACCATCAGTATGTTTCATCACTGGTTTGTTAATTATCAAAACTTAGTGATTTAGGACCACAAGATCTTCAATTTTCAATACAACTCTTGTTATGGAAAACATATTCTTATTTGCAATACAAGTTCCTCAAGTTTCACTTATCTCACAAATTAAACTATAAATTTCTTAAACTTATCAATCGATTCCTTATTGCTCAAATACCTTTAACTTCACACAAATGATTCTTATATGTGTAATTGATTAGGTTCTTTATTACATTGGCAATAAGTAGGACTTCGAATTCTCAATCTTAAGAGGTAGGTAGATTAAACAACTTTAATTTATTATTGATAAAACTTAATCAACAAATTCATACTTATAGATTAAGATTGGTTTCTAGCAAAGCATCATAACCACCTAAGTATAGAGAATAGTCAAGTGGATGAATACACCTTTCCATACACAGGCACTATATTATTATTTATCAACTTTATCTCTCATTAATGTTAGAGTGTGGAATAAGTGCCAACTCTAAATTAATTAATAATTTTATTGTTATCATACGTTAATATTAATGAGAGATAAATTTGATATTAAAGAGGATTGTTATATGGGGAGTGTAAAGCGTAAAGTTGATTCTTAAAGTGTAAAGCGGATAGTAAAGTTGATTCTTATTTATCAACTTTATCTCTCATTAAAAATTTTTTTGTTATCCCTTATTAATATTAAAGCGGATTGTTTTACTTTGACTCATTTGATTGTTATCCATAAATGAATAATTATATGATAAAAGATTGGTATATGGGGTCTATGGGGAGTCTTTCTATTTTTACTTCATTTCTTTCAATGATCTCCTTGATCAAATAATAGCTCCTTAATACATGTTTGGATCTTTGATAAGAACTGGATTCCTTTACTTGAGCAGTTGCTCCATTATTATCTCAATACAAAAGTATAGGATCTTTAATGGAGGGTACAACCCTAAGTTTAGCAACAAACTTCTTGATCCAAATGGCCTCTTTATCAGCCTCATAAGCTACAATTTATTCAATCTCAGTTGTATAATCTGCTATGGTTTCTTGATTAGAACTCTTCTAAGTCACAGTCGTACCATTGAGACTTGCTATCATCGTTATTAGATCGAAAACTAGTATCAGTATACCCTTGAATTACCAAGTCGAGCCCACCATAAATTAAGAATAAATTCTTAGTCCTTCTCAAGTATTTAAAGATATTCTTAATAGCTATCCAATAACTTTCACCTGAATTAGCTTGGTATCTACTCGTATCGCTTAGAACATAAGAGGCATCGGGTCTTACTGTGACAGTCCCACCTCACCCTAAGGTGAACCAAAGGGTTCAGCGGACCGCCTGCCCAGCTCTCACCAGGACTAAGGAGTCAAATCACTCAAACCCTAGATAGGACGCACGAGAACTCAATGAAAATGTACAATTGGAGACCACCCAGGGTTAAACAGAGCTTACCAAACCATACGGAAGTACGGGACGTCAATTAAACGCTTATACATAGATTTACATCGGAGTCTTGAACCAATGAACCAAAATACAAGCCAGAGTATTCACGTTATACAAAATACAATTAGGGTTTCAGTTACAGAAGAGCATAAACAAAAGAAGTCCTACAACTGGCTCAACTCTTTTCTTCCAAAAATCTTGGTTTCAAAACATGCAACCCTGTAAGGAAAAACAAAGGTAATAGAAAGGGGTGAGCTTGCGCTCAATGAAGTACCAGACATATAGCAGTAAAATCATGGCATTTCACATTTAACAAATCAGGTACACATGCCAGATGTAAAGTAAAGTAATTAGAACCAATGATTCAAATAGGAAGGATACAGGTGGCTCTCAGGAGCCAAATTTCCATTTGCTTCACCGAAACTTGATCGAAATAATAGTTGACACTCCGTCAACGCTAAAGGGGTAACCAATACCGTAGACTCCACTTTCTCCGATTCCTTCCACCTCACATACCCCTACCAGGCCCGAAATCCAATCAGTTCAGAAATGGTAATACTCGAGTATACCGGAATCAAGGGTCTTAGTACCCAAAGATCCCAAAACAGACTACCGTGGTTCGTTATCTAATCGACCAGGCCCTTGCCGGCCCGACTCGAGTAACTAGCCACAGGGGTTGAGCACAGAGGTCACAGAAAGGTCGTTGGATACAAGCTTCCAAACGACGCCAGAACAGATACATATACAGATACAAATACCAGATATAGATAGCAGATTCAAATACGCACTCAAAATTGGCATATGAACAGACAAGAGAACGAGTGTGATAAAGTACACCCTCGTCTCAAACAGAATAAACAGATAGTTCAGTCGTTCATATCACAGATTCCATGTACAGAAACCGAGTTAAACAACAACAAGTGAAGGGAGTGGTACACTCACCGGTTTCAGTACAGATACCTCAAAAGTTTTTGCCCAAAAGAGAGCTTTAATCACCAAGAAACCCTAAAATAACCAAGGTGAAACAATTATGGTTCCCACTTTCACGAATCTAGTACACGAAATGCATAAATAAGACTCAACTATAAGTCGTGTGCCTGATCAAATTAGCTACCAGTACAAAGAAATAACAATGTAATTTTGGAGTAAAAGGTGGCGGTTGGTATCAAAGACATGAACAACCCTAAAACCCTTCGCTCAAGTCACAAGTAAATCCAACTAGCCTTCAAGTAAAATTTCGGCAGCATATCCCTTGTGTTTACCTATTTTCCAGCCATTAATGGCTTCATTATTTCCTCAAATCAGTCCCAACATCTCATACAAAAATAATCTCATTTTCAAAAGCCATTCACTAGGCTTAAAGTCATTCAAGTACAAAATTTAGCTAGGAAAATGACCGGAAATGAAAGTCAAGCCTTAAAATATTCAAATAAGCACAAGAAGACTCAATTACAAGTCATAAACCAATTCCAAATACCACCAAAATAGGGCTCCATAAGAATATATAAGCACTAGAGTAAACCAGGGAAATCCGGAAATGGACTTAAGCTCTAAACCATAAAAACAGTTTTTGACATCATTTTACGGTTTTGGCACCATTGGCACTATGATTATCGGATGGAGGTAAAAGATACACCGTTTCGAAGCTAAGAGGTAGGGCTACAATGTTGAAGAAGGTTACTCTGTCCAGTTCCAAGTGTAACCAGGTCAAAATTTCAATATACTACACCAGAACCGCAAAAACAGATTCACAAACCGCATTCTGGTTCAAACATCATAAGTCAGGCTACCTAAGTCCAAATCAAGTGATTCCAAAGCCATATGAAAGCTAAGATACAAGGATACAATTCATCAGAAGACATCAACAACCAAATCAGAAGCATTCCCTATCAAATTAACCAATTACCAGAACTGATTACCAAGTTCGGGTAGAAACAGGGCAGCAGGCGTATTTCGGTCTTTTCACAAGCTACATTGCTCCGATTGACCTGAAATTTTGTAGGAATCTCTAAAATATCATTCCCTACAAATTTTATGTTTTAACTCAAGGCCAATTCGGCCGTTAACTATGAGGTACAGTGCCGGGCAGAATGTAAGAAAATGAAACCCTAGCTTTCCAAATTTCCTTCCAAAACAGAAATTTCCTGCAATTAACCACTTTTTCCACCTTCTAGCTTCCTGAAATATCATTTCCAATCATCATACATGACCACATAATAATAATCATATGAAAACAGAAAAATCACCAATAATTATAAAACTTCACCAATTCAACCAAAATCAAGATATAATCCATAAAATTACATCTTAAACTACCACAAATCATGAATTAAACATCATTAGATGGAGGAGAGGGGTTCCTTCACTACTCACCTTAGCAACACAAGAGAGGGAGCAACTAATCACCTTAGCCTTCCAAACAACTCCACTAAACACCTCACAATCACTCACTTAAGGTTTTCTATGGAACAAAAGCAAGATTAAGTGGTTGATTTGGTAGATTTGAGCAAGATTGAAGCAAAAACTTGAAGAGTTCTCTTTCTTTCTTTCTTGGAGAGGGCCGGCTATGAGCTTGCAAATTTGGAGTGAATTTTGGTCAATTTTTGAGTTATTTTAGTAAAAGGATAAAAGTATGAATAGTAGTCAAAAGTAACCACTAACCATATGGTGACACTTGTCACTATAATTAATGCATCTCTATCTCTTTGTTTCCTCTCACACCAATCCAAATAGCAACCTCTAATTATCTCATAACACCCAGTAATTTAAACCCAGTATCCAAAACTTAACCTAGTTGGCCGAATTTTTCCAAACTTACCGCACTAGCGGGTCCCACATCCGATATACGCTCTTAATTTCTCAAAAACTAACTGATACTAGAAAAATCATTTAAAAACTATATTTACTAATAAAATTATGTTTTCAAATTTTTCAAATAAAGAAAATGTGAAAAAAATGTGCAATTCAAAGAAAATAAAACCTAGAAATTAAGAAAATTACGGGTCCTCACACTTACGCATAACATGGTATACATGATAGAATCTATTGTTGAAGCATCTAGTACTATATCCATGCATTTCCTCTCTTTTTCATTTTGAGGACACATAGCCTTCAAAAGGCTTTCACCATGACTCATAGGTAGAAAACCTTTCTTTGAATTTGTCATGCTAAACTTCGTTAGCATCTTATTTATGTACATCAATTGAGATAGGCCATGTAGCTTTCTAAATCTATATTTATAACATTTCATTCCTAGAATATAAGCTACTTCTCTCAAATCTTTCATTAAAGAGTTCTTGGATAGCCATATCTTAACAGATTGTAATACAGGTATGCTATTTCCCATTATCAATATGTCATTCATATAAAGTACTAGGAAACATATGAACTCCCACTAACCTTCTTGTACACAAGGTTCATCCTCACTTTTAATAAAACCAAAGTCTTTGATTGTCTCATCAAAATGGATGTTCCAACTTCTAGAGGCTTGCTTAAGTCCATATATAGAATTTTGTAGCTTGCATACTTTGTTTGCACCTTAAGATGTAAAAACTTCAGATTGTGTCATACACACTTCTTCTTGCAAATTCTCATTAAGAAATATATTTTTTACATCCATTTGTCATATCTCATTGTCAAAGCATGCAGCTAGTGCAAGCAAAATCCTAATGGATTCAAGCATTGTGGTTGATGAAAAAGTTTATTCAAAATCAATTCCTTTCCTTTGATTATAATCTTTTGCAATCAATTAAGTTTTATAGATGTTCCTTTACCATCCATGTCTGCCTTTTTTTTCAAGACCTATTTACATACTATAGGCTTTATAACTTAAACTACGATCCATACCTTATTGTCATACATGAAATCCATTTTAGATTTCATGGTTTCTAGCTATCTCCTAGACTTAGGGTATAATAACCCGCATTTTTAGTGATATTTGCAATAGTCACTATCTATTTGAAAGAATATAATTAATATAAGTCATGATTTTGTTTGTATTCATAAAGAAAATAAATGAAGGAAGTGTTTTTTTTAGGAGGTAATTAAAAGCACATAATGCTTTAGCTCATAACTTAACAAAACAGTGATTTAGAAACACAATGATCATAGAGGTATCCATTAGGAGCTCATTAGCTAACAAAAGTGCACATCCATTGACCTAAATCAAAAAACTTATAGTTCTAAACCAATTGACTTGGTAGTCTATGAGGCTTAGGAGCATTGGGATTTCCTTGCTCATAGAAGTTCTGTAGAAGAGAGATGGCCTCTGACGCCATTATTCCTCCTTGGCACTAGAAACCCTTCAAGACTGGTCTCTAGAACCAGAAGGTGTCTCAAAGCTACCAAAATGCAAATGACAATATAGATCCACTTCCCCCAAAATTTGTCATTTGCACAACCATAATACACTTGTTTTATACCAAGAATGGATAAGGCTGCAGCACACATTATACACGGTTCACATGTGACATAAAAGGTGCAGTTTGAAAACTTTTCAGCAACTTGAGCATTTGAAAGCCCAGTTTTCTGCCACTAGTCTAGTAGCACATCTATAACTTCCATCTTTGCATGCCTTGTAGTATTTCAGCTCTCAGTGGTTTGATTTCTTCCAGAGGCAATAACATTATTCCCTTCATCCACAATAATACAACCAACAGGCGCTTCAAGGCTATCTAAAGCAAGCTTTGCTTTGTCCAATCCAAACTTCATAAATATTATAGTATCTGGCATGGTCTCCATCTTTAGTCTTATTGTGACTGCATATACAACATAGTGGAGAGGTTGCACACTAGCCGAATCTCCGGATGACTAATCTGTACGTAGGTATTCTAAAACCAAATGCACCTAGCTTACAAGCTCCATCAGATGTCATCAAGATAGTCTTATCCTTGAGCTGTGCTTTTAGAGCAACAAATTCAAAGAGAGATGGCCCTTTTTGCTGTAAACTTTGATAAGTGTGCAGCCCAAAAGTGAAACTAGAGTAGTAGAAAAATGATCCCTTTCAGCTGCTACGAAGCTTTATCCACAAGTACTAGTCGATTTGAAGTGCATCTATTGCTGCTCAAGAGATGTGTAGGAATAAAGCCAAGTGAAGACATATTTTACGAAAGTCTCTTTGCAATAAACTAAAGACATAAATAGTTTGCAACAATCTCTTCCCCGCATTAAGAGCTGACGGCAAGGCCTTCTTCAGTTTATTAAATAGTAAAATGTTTTAGAATAAGATAATTTTTAGTAAAATAAGTAAGGTTATTTTATGTTTAGGTTAATTTATGTTAATGTATCTTAGCCAAATGCTTTTATTAGGCACAATGAATTCGTTTACTTCTTTAAAAGAAAATGTAGCTAATTTTCTTTAGGGAAAGTTATAGACTATTGTTTCAAAAAAATGGCATGTGTGATTTTATTTAATCAAAATGAAGTACTTATTATAATTATGATTTTCTAGAAATAAAGAAGCACTTTTGTTGATCAACTAAAATGATTTTCTCAATAGTTACAAAAAAGATTTCTTAAAGAATTGTGGTTTAATCATTCTATAGAAACAATTTTCTTTCCTTAAATTAATGATATGTGATTTTCTAAATGTATACATATATCCAAATATTGGTTTATTGTACAGTGTATCTAGTTATGTATATATATGTTTTTATTAAAATGAAAAGGAAGGGAGTACCTAGTAAGAGTGTTTCTCAAAGTAAGCTGAGCAACTTTCTTTCAAAAGTCTTTTGATTTAATTATTTATTTAAAGACAAAGTGTTTTGAATGTAAAGTAAATTTTACAAAGTAATCAATGTGCAAAAATATATTTTCAAAGTACAAATATGTTCGAAGTGTAATTGTTTTAAGAAAATAATCCATGTATTTTAAGCTAGTGAAAACTGTGAGAACCCGTAATTTGCATTTTCTCGGTTTCCGCATTTTTCATGGCTTGTTTTCTGCACTTTCTGTATCCGAAAAATTTTCTAGATAAATTTTATGAGTAAATATAGTTTTTAGATGATTTTTCTAGTATCGAATAGATTTTGAGAAATTAAGAGCGTATACCGGACGTGGGACCCACTAGTGCGAAAAGTTCGGAAAATTTCGGCCAACTAGATTAAGTTTTGGATACTGGAATTATTTTATCGGGTGTTAAGAGATAATTAGAGGATACCTAGATGGACTATCATTGGAGAGACAAAAGGATAGAGTTGCATTAAAAAGGGTGACAAGTGTCACCTTCCTATTCAACCTTGACTTGACCATTATTTCTTACCTTTACTAATACTCAATTTTGACCCAAAAAGCACCTAAATTTCTGCAAGCTTGGCCGACCCTCTCTCTCTCAAGAAAGAAAGAAAACTCTTCAAGTTTTAGCTCCAATCTTGCTTAAGTTGAACCATCCAACCATTTGATCTTGCAATTACTCCATAAAACCTCTTCACTTAGTGATTTTGAAGTGATTGGTGAAGTTGTTTGGAAAGTTAAGGTGACCAATAGCTCTCTCTCTCTTGTTCTTAAGGTAAGTTGTGAAGAACCACCCTCCTCCTTTAATTGATGCTTAAATCATGCTTAGTGGTAGTATAAGATGCAAATTTATGGATTAAATCTTGAGTTTTGGTTGAATTGGTGAAGTTTTATTATTTTTGGGGATTTTTCTGTTTTAATATAAGCATGATTGTGTGGCTATGTATGATGATTGGAAATGGTCTATAATGACTTAAGGAGGTGGGAAAAGTGATTAATTGCAACCAATTTCTGTTTTGGAAGAAAATTGAAAAATCTAGGGTTCTTGAAGCTACATTCTGTCCGAAATTTTAGGTCATAGATAGAGGCCGAATTGGCCTTAGCTCAAAACATTAAAGTTGTAGGTAATGACATTTTAGAGGTGCCTACAAAATTTCAGGTCAATCGGAGTAGCGTAGAGTAAGAAAAGTCGAAATTACTATTGCTGTTCTGGTTCTACCCGAAATTGGGATTTGCGACTGTAATTGGTTGTTTTGGCTGGAATTGCTTCCGAATTGGTTGTTGAGTCCTTCTGATGAAATTTATCCCTGTTTCTTAACTTTCAACTGGTTTTCGAATTTCTGGATTTGGACTTGTAGAGCCTGAGTTATGATGTTTCCACTAGAATGCGTTTTGGTGAATCTGTTTTACGTTGTTGATGAAGTATCTTGCATTTTTAACCTGTTTACACTCAAAACTGGGTTGAGTGACCTTCTGTGATGTTGTAACCCTGTATTTTAGATTCAAAATGGTGGGTCTTTCACCCTCATCCGATAATCGTAGTGCATTTGGTCTTATTACCGCAAAGTAAAGTCAAAACCTATTTTTTTTTCAGGGCCAAAGTTAATTGCATGTCCGAAATTTCTGGTTTCCTTTAATGTTTGTATATGTTCATGGAACCCTATTGGGGTCATATTTGGCATTGGTTTATGACTCGTTATCGAGTCTCCTTGTACTTGTTTGCATGTTTTAAGGCTTGCTTTCATTTCGGTCATTTCCTAGCTAACTTTTGTACTTGTACTACTTTGAGCCTAGTGAACGGCTTTTGGGATATGAGATGACTTTTGTGTGAGATGTTGGGACTGATTTGAGGAAATAATGAAGCCATGATGGCTGGAAAGTTAGCAAATTTAGGGGAAGTGCTGCCCGATTTTCTAGGCCGTTTGGTTCCTTTAAGTTGGATTTGCCTTTTGGTAGAAATGAAGGGCTTTTGGGTTGTTGGACCTAGGTCTTCATGTTACCTTTTTGTTCCCAAAAATCATGTTTTGCACCCTTGCATTAGTAATTATTTGGCGAGGCATACGACTAGTAGTCGAGCCTCACATGTGCATTCTGTTTACTCGATTCTGGAAGTGAAACCTTCAATTGGTTTATTTTGATTATTTTAGGGTTTCTTGGCGATTAAGGCCAATCTGAAGTGAAAACTTTTGAAGTTGAGCCGGTGAGTGTTCCACTACCTGCTACCCGTTATGTGAAATATCTGAATATCTGAATACTTGATTTATGACTATTGAAGCCAAATACTGTTTTGATAAAATGGAGGCGAGGGTGTACTTTATCACACTCGTTCTCTGGTCTGTTCATATGCCAATTTTGAACGCGTATCTGAATCTGTTATCTGTATCTGTAATCTGTATCTGGATCTGTATCTGTTCTGACGTCGTTTGGAAGCTTGAGTCCAACGACCTTTCTGTGACCTATGAGCTCAAATCCTGTGGCTAAGTTATTCGAGTCGGGCCGGCAAGGGCCTGGACGATTAGATAACGAACCACGGTAGTCTGTTTTGGGATCTTTGAGTATTGAGACCCTTGATTCCGGGTATACTCGAGTATTACCATCTCTGTTCTGTTAAGGTGAGCGGGCCCGGTAAAGGGGTGTTTGGTGAACGGGATTTGGTGTAAAGTGGGGTCTACGGACGCGTTGGTTCTATATACGTTGACGGAGAGTCAACCGGCTTGGATCAAGTACTGCGCTGGAAAGCTGGATCCTGAGAGCCACCTGTATCCTTCCTATTTAAGTCCTTGTGTTTACCTGTCTTACTTTATAGCGGGCATATATATCTGATTTGTATAACGTGTAATGCCATGATTTTTCTGCTATATGTCTGGTACCTCATTGAGCGCAAGCTCACCCCTTTCTGTTCCTTACAGGAAAATAAATACTTTTGGACTGGATTTGATAATTGGTTGCCGAATTGAGCTAGTTGGACATATCTTTTGTATAGCTCATTGATTTAAACCCTAAATGTACTTTTAGATCCGTTTCTCTGTTGGATTTGGCAAACCATACATGTATCCACTTTTGAATCACTTTGGTATGCCCTTTGGGTTGTATATGCTAAATTTTGAGATGTAAATATTTGCTTGACGTTTGGTTGGGTTTTGCCATGTCGGTTCCTATTCATGGCCGACTCCGATTTCGTTTTGTTTTATTTTGGGATTTTGACTTGTCTATGCGCGTTGTATGGTCCGGAACGTATTCGGTCGCTCTAATCTGAACCGTTAGTCCTGGCGAGAGCTGGGCAGGCGGTCCGCCGAACCCTTTGGTTCGCCTTAGGGTGAGGTGGGGCTGTCACAAAAACTTGATTTTTACTAGTTAAAGTATATGTATTTATTCAAAAATATATTTATGTAGTATGCAAAGATTTTCTTCTAGTATAAAAGTAGTAATTGTGTATTACGTATTATTGTTAGTCATGTGAAATTATAATGGGCTAAATGTGCTATAGTGTTTGGATAGCCAACTTGAACAAAGGGGTTTGGCGGGGAAAAAAAAAGAGAAAAGACAAGAATTTTGTGGAAATTGAGGAGGAATTTGGACAAGAAATTAGATGATATTCGTATAAGAATTGAACATCCTAGTGTCAGCTAGTGCAAGGAAGACAAGAAAGGGAAACCTAGTCCAAGAGGGATTTATGTCTTGAGAGTTGTCTATAAATGTACCTAAGGTTAGAAACTTGAGCCATTTCTTCTTAAAAAGTTTTCAAAAAAATGTGAGAAAAGGAGAGAGGAAGTGATGGCTGGACTTGAGAAGGCTTTGGTGACCCAAGTAGTTCAATATCAAGGAGATCAAGAACTTGTAGAAAAGGTACACCTCTAATTCTTGTAGTATCCAAGCTCAACATAATGCTGCAATTCTACAAGCTCCGCTATCTCAGGTCTTAATCCAATCAAGAACCTTGCCATAGTTGGTTCCCTATCTTCATTAATATCAGCCCATAACATAGATGTCTCCATGTCTTTAAATAATCCTCAACACTACACTCTCCTTGTGTTAAGCTTTGCAACTTTCAGAAAAAGGTCTCGATAGTAGAGACTCGGCACGAACCTCTTCCTCATGATTTGCTTCATTTCTGCCCATGAACTAACTACGGGTTCACCACTTCTTCTATTAGTCATCACTTGATCTGACAACACAATGACATATTCAGTGAATTCTACAACTGTGAGCTTAACTTTCTGCTCCTCCGTATAGTCATTGCAATCAAACACAACTCTATCCTCTTTTCCCACTCCAAATATGCCTCTAGATCCAATCTACCTTGGAAGGATGGAATCTTCATTTTGATGCTTTTATTGGCATCACCAACCAGCCTAATGTTCCTTCTTAGTCGCCTTTGTTAGGTTCAAAATCATCCTCCGAGTTGGAATCATTGGATTCATACGAAGACTGCTCCCCTCGGCTCCTACTAACTCCATGGCTTCCCTTAGAACTCCCTTGAGACTTCTCCAAATTGTCCATACATTCATGAAGAGACCCAAGTGAAATGGTCATTCTCCTTTGGAAATCCCCCAAAAGAGCTTCCATTCTTAGCATAGGATCAATACAAAATTCTGTTCTTCATTAATGTCATAGTTGCTTTCAAAAGAGGTTTCATTCAAGAACCTTGCCATAGTTGGTTCCATATCTTCATTAATGTCAGTCCGCAACATAGATATCTACATATCTTTGAAAGATATTGATAGTAGAACCTCTGTTTATCAAAATTATGTCCATCTTTTGTTCTTTTGCATAACCAATCACAAATAAAGGACGTGTAAAGATCGAAGACAACCTAAGAGGGGGGTGAAATAGGTTTTCTAAAACCAGCTAAGATATAGGTCACTCTTTTTCAAGCCTACCCTTTTTTTCTCAAAGACCACTCAATGGATCAGTTTACAAGAAAGCACAGGTGTTCGTGAGATGAAGAGGTGAACAGTTTATATAGTAAAGCTATAAACGAAAGTAGAGAAACAAACCAGGCTTCAAACTCCACTTGAGTTAGAACAACACTTTATATAACAAGCTACTTCAAGTTGAACAATCTTGCAACCAATTTCTTGTGTACAAGGGAAGGATCACTTTCTTCTTGCCCCAAACCTCACTTGGTCAAGCAAGGAAGTTTTACAAACACTCGGATAACCCTCACAATGCTACACTATTGAAGAAGCTGTGTCACACTTGAAAAGCTACAAGAAAATTGCACAAGCTAAGAATACAAATGTTCCTTTGGAGTATTCTAACACTTGAATCACTCACGATTTGATGTAGACTTAATGTGCAAAATTATTCTGAGGTGGTTGACTTTGTTCTTTTTATAGGAGACCAAAAAATTCTTCAATTAATGCTGTCAACGGATAGAAGGCATCTGAAGAGTCAACTAGCCGTTGGTGCTGTCGGACGTCCGATAGTCAGCTTTTATGCGTCTGAGCGAGGTCAGTGAGTTCGAGAAATTTTCTTGAACCTCTTAGGACGTCCGATCCCCTCTCACCATTCGTCCGAGGGTAAGATGCAAACTTGGAGGTTTCTCTTCAATTCCTTCGGACGGCCGATGCGTCCAATGTGTTGCGTCCGAAGAGCAGCAACGCTTGTCGGACGTCCAATGCTCAGGTGTTGAGCGTCCGATCGTGATCAGTAATCGTAGTAGCCCTGGCTTGTCTTCTTCAGATGTCCGAATCTGAGTTCTTCATATGTCCGAAGTTACTCAATGGATGTCGGACGTCCGATACTCTCCTTTTGTGCGTCCGACATCTTCCTCAGCACTTTTCACCTTTTTTGATCTTCTTTTTGCTCTAAGTCCTCAGACCTGTTTAGTGTCATTTCTGAAAAGAGTCTCTACAAAAAGTATTAGTAACATCCGTTTATTTTGTAATCATCAAAAGATATGAATTGAGATAAACAATCTCCCCCTTTTTGATGATGACAAAACACTTGGATAGAGCAAAAAGAAAAGTAGAAATACGAGCTGGGATTACAACTCCCCCTAACGAAGTGCATGAGTATACGAAAAGAAACGCAACTCCCCCTAACTAATTTCTTTACACCATCAGTGCTAATCAATTTCTCCCCCTTTTTGTCATCACAAAAGCAGGTATGCCATGTCTGATCAATTTTGATAACAGCAACATCAGATAACATCAGCACGATCCATCAGAAACATTAGCAATAAAAAATTTGATAACAAAGATTTTTCAATCAGATAATATCAGCAAAATCCATTCATGCTCAGCACAATCCGGAATCATCAGAAACATTCATTCATAACAAACACATCCATTTACATCAGATAACATCAGAAACACTCAGTCATAGCATCCATAAACAGTAGAAAATATCCAGTTGTACAGACCAGAAGTACAACTCTTAGTACAAAAGTTTTGCATACGAAAAGTTTTGCAGTGCAAAAGATGAACTATAGTCCTAAAAATAAAGTGCAGTGACCTAGCAGTGCCTAGATAGTGATTTTAGATGATCCAGGCCTCCTCCTGGCCAGACGAAACTGTTCAGGAGCCACTTCTTCCTCAGTTTCTTCATCGTCTTCTTCATATGCCTCCTCAGTAGCTGGAGCCTTGCCTTTATCCTTGGGCTGAGAGCTGGAAGCTGGTGTGGCCTCAGTACCAGTAGTTGGCTCTGTGGGCTCAAGTCTTGGCTCTTTCTGATGAGCATTTTCATTATTTTCAGGTATTGGAGGCATAAGAAGGTTCCTTTTTTCAATGAAAGAAGATTATTGGGCAGGGGTCATGGTCATCATGAGACCATCTTCAATAAGCATAACATGCTGTTTGAGGTCTTCAAGCAAGGAGATGACCTCAGAATTGGAAGAGAGGGACTTGCTGGCAGACTTTCTAGGATGAATGGTGAAAGGAGAGACATAGTCTGACTGATCACGAGGAGTCTTAGGAGTGACAGGGGTTTCATGAAAGTTTTTCCTTCTAGACTCAGCCACAGTCTCCTTATAGCACCAATGGCCATCAAAAAATCTTAAGTTCTTTCTTTCAAAGTAAGCTTTTGAGAAAACTGTTGAAACACTGTCTTTGGGTGATTTTCCAGAAAAAGGTATTTCAAAATAGGCAAAGATAGGGGTCAGAAATTTGCCATAAGAGAGCTTCCTACGACTGTCAGTGCTAATTTTGAGCAGAAACTTGCACATCACAAATCCAAAGTCAATGCGGATTTTTTCAACAAAACAGTATAAAAGGTAGAGTTCCATTTTGTTTGCATCTGTTCTGTGACCATCAGTTGGCACCAACAGATTTGAAATGATGGTGAAGGTGATCAGATTCTGAGGACTGAGATCATCTAATCTTGCCTCAGCAGGAGTATTGAAGTGGATTTGAAAATAGGTCATGAGTTTAGCATTATAAAAATGATGGTAGGCAGAAGGAAATTCTTCATACGAAGAGAAATTTGCAATTTTTCCTTTGTAACCATCTTCAATTTTTGTTTTCAAAATGGAATTTACAATGTCAGGTGTTAATGTGATGTTCACAGAGTTGACCCTAGAGATGAGTTCTGTGTGTAAGTTACCCTTTCTAAGATTAGCAAAGAATTGATAAAGCATGTCAGGGTAAAAGGTATTAGGAATGGTCAGAAGATGAACCCATTTTTGGAATTCAAACAGCTTAATAATAGGTTCAAGATCAAGCTTACGAAATTCATAGGGAAGGATGAGCCTTTGGGTGATGAACCCTTTTTGAGAGACCAACTCAAATATGTCTCTGGCTTCATCATCAATGAATTTTGGGAGAGGAGTGGGTTCTATTACAGGCTGAGATACTGGATCCTTCCCAGAACGTTTCCTTTTCGAGGTTTGTGTGGCAGATGACCCAACATTTTGAGCCTCAGTCCTTGTTCTTGGAGATTTCCTGGTGGAGGGTTCAGGTGTTTGCTGATTCTCAGCAATGTTTCCTTCATTCTGCTGATCATCAGAGGGATCAACAGATTGCTTTTTCTTGGATTGGGGAGTGCTCTTCCTTTTTGCAGTTCTTTTTCTTTTACCAAATGACCTTGTGACAGTTTCATCATCCTGGGTAGCCCGTTCTGGTTCCTCATTTCCACCAACTGTGTTTTCTTCAGAGTTCTGCTCTTCCATCTGCTCATCAGATGGTTCAGCAGTTGGAGAAACCCTTTTTCTTTGGGCAGTTTACTTCACTTTACCACCACGGGTCACAATCTTCTTTTTAGGTGCTTTGGTAGACGGTTCCACAATTTCAATGTCCTCATCTCTAAGTCTAAAAGACCGTCCGGCACTAGTAGATCCTCCTCTGATTCTAACCATGATGCAATGTGGATGTGTTTTTGATGCAGAACGTGGTGTATAGAGAAAGAATGCAGTATGTGTGAGAACCCATAAATTTTCATATTTTCTAGGGTTTTATTTTATTTAATCGCACGTTTTTCTGTAATTTCTTTATTAGGAAATTTTCTAACTCGTTTTATGAGTAAATATAGGTTTTAGATTATTTTTTTAGTATCGGTTAGGTTTTGAGAATTTAAGAGTGTATACCGGACGTGGGACCCGCTAGTGCGGAAAGTTCGGTAAAATTCGGCCAATTGTTCGGTAAGTTTGGGATACTAGAATTAATTTACTAGGTGCTAAGAGATAATTAGAGGTTGTTATATGGATGAGAGTGAAGAGAAAAAAGGATAACCTAGCATTAAAGAGAGGGACACATGTCACTTTGCTATTGGACTTGGAAATTGACCATAAGACCATCTTACCACCTTTACCAAATAAATACCAAAAATTGGCCAAAAATCCTCTTATTTGTCTCCTCTCTTGGCCAAGCTTCTTGGAGAGCAAAAGAAAGAAAAGCTATCAAATTTCTTCTACTCAATCTTGCTCAATCTCACAACTTAACCGATAAAACCTCAAATCACTCCATAAAAACCCTTAGCTAGGTGGTAGTGAAGTAATAGGTGAAGTGGTTTGAAAGATAATGGTGTAAAGTTGCTTCTTTTCTTGAGATTTCAAGGTGAGTAGTCAAGAAATTCCATCTTTGGCTTTGATAATGATGAATTCATGACTTGTGAAGGTTAGTTAGGTGATTTTGTGGAGGTTTCATGACTTTTGGTGGTGTTTGATGAATTTTTGATTTTATGCTTAATTTTTCTGTTTTAATATGTTTAATGTTGTCTGGCCATGTATGTTGGTCTAGTATGGGTTGGAATGAAGCTTTGGTATGATAATTGTGATGATTAGTGGAAAATTTCTGGTTTGAAGCAAAAATTCCAGGTTAGGGTTTCAAACAGGCCTGTTCTGTCCGAATTTATTTGAGCAGGTTAGAGGCCGAATTATCTTGAGGTTAAAACATAAAAGTTGTAGAGAATGATGTTTTATAGTTGCCTACAAAATTTCAGCCCAATCGGAGTAACGTATCCTATGAAAAGAGTGAAATACCCCTGCTGCCCTGTTTCTGTCCGAAACTGATAATCAGCTTTGGTAATTGGTTAGCTTGACTAAGAATATTACCGAATTGGTTGTTGGTGTCTTCTTAATAATTATAGCCTTGTATCTTAGCTTTCAAATGGCTTTGGAATTACCTGATTTGGAGTTGTGTGTACTGAGATATGATTGAATGAATCAGGGCTGCTCGTTGAATTTCACAGTAAGCTGCGAACTGAAAAATCTGGGGTTGTTTTGGTGAATTTGATCTAGTTAGGGTAAGAACTGGACTGAGTGGCCTTCTTCAACATTGTATCCCTTTTCCTTAGCTTCAAAACGGTGTAAATTACATCTCAATCCGACAAGGATAGCTTTAGTTGCGTTAATTCCGCTAAGCAACAGCAAACCTGCCTTTTGTTTTCCAACCCAAACTTCGTTTTCGCATATGTCCTAGTTTGATTTTGCACTTATACGTTCCATATGATTTTACTCTAGTAATATGTGGATTCGGTTTATGACTCGTATTCGAGCCTTATTGTGGCGCTAATTAAAGGTGTTTGATAGCTTGTCATTTGTGGGTGTTGAGGTTTGGTTGGAAAGTAAAGAAAGACAAGGGAAATGCTGTCAAAATTTTTGCGAAGCTTCTGCACAGTCTTGGGAAATTTGCTATATCTTAATGTAGGAATGTCGGAATTGAATTCCATTTATTGTGTTTTAAACTACATTCATAGGGCTATAAATCGTGTAAATTTCAGACCCTGTTTATGTCTGTACCATTTATGGTGATTTTTCAAAGTTGACTGAAATATTGTACCTGTTCTGTCTTTCACTGGATAAAGCAGCAACTTGAGACTTGAATTTGACTGACTTGCGTTCTGAATCTTATGAGGGTGTTCTCTGGAAAGTTATAGCCCTTTGAATTTATTTTTCAATGGTATAACTTTTACTAATTTTGGACTTACAAAACTTGAGATATGATTTTTCATATAGGGTTGTGCGAAACTGAAAAATCCTGTTTTCCTAGTATCGATCTTACTTTCATTTTCTACTTCAAATTTGGAGTTGGTCAGTCATTGTAGATAGGGTTTTGAGGTTGTTCATGCCTTTAGGACTAATCGTTATCTTTTCACTCCAAAGTCACCTCTTCGCTTTACATTAATGGTTCATTTGGATAGGCACCTGACTTGTAATCGAGTTTTACTTGTGAATTCCATTTATTAGGTTTTGGATTCCAGTCTTAAGTATTTGCCTTGATTGTTCTAGGAGGTGCCGGCGAGTAAAGCCGCATTTGGGAAGGAAACTTTTGAAATTATCCTTGTTTGATCAGGTGAGTGTACTACTCCCCTGAATTATTGCTAAACTGGTTTCCTGTACTTGCAAATTGCTAGTTGAATGTCTTTCCTGACTGTTTATCTTGTATGAGACGAGGGTGTATTTTATCACACTCGTTCTCTTGCCTGTACTGAACAAACTGGAATCTATTACTTGTACTTGTTATGTACTTGAACTTGTTACTTGCACTTGTTATGATGTCGTTTGGAAGAGTATCCAACGACCTTCCTGTTAAACCTGAGCTCAACCTCAGGGGGAGTTAATTAAATCGAGCCAGCGAGGGCTTGGTCGAGATAATTGACAATCCATGGTTGTCTGTTCCTGGGGGAATCTTTGGGTATTGAGACTTTTGATTCCGGTATACTCGAGTATTACCATTCCTGTTCCTGTTTGGCGTTCGGGGCCCGGTAAGGGGTATGTTTGGTGAACGAGATTTTGGCGTTAAAGTGGTGATCTACTGGACTGGTTCCTTTATTTGAACGTTGACGGAGGGTCAACAAGGCTGGATCAAGTATTACAACGGGGATTTGGCTCCTGAGAGCCACCTGTATCCTTGAAATTGTGATGTTCGTTCATTTCTTTTACTTGATGCGGATATGTGTCCTATAAATGTTTTCTCATGATTTCTACTGTTATATTTTTGGTACCTCACCCCGTTTCGTTATCCTTGTTTTCCTTATAGGAAATCACCTTTTGAAGACTATGATGTTTGAAACATGAGTTGAGCTAGTTTTAGTATTCTTTTGTGTAGCTCCTCGATGGTTGGAAAACCTTAAATGTATTTTAACCAAACAATTCCCTTTTGAATTGTAAATTTGCAACCATGTGTATATAAAAGTGTTTAACCATGTTCCTAAGTTGATTTGGTTTGGAAATGTTCTTTTTTAGGGTTATCTAAAGTTGTTGTGCTTGTTTGGGTTTCGGACAGTGCATGTTATCTTCTCAAAGTTCTTTTGAGCGGTTGGTAGGGTTTACGCTCGTTCCGGATCCGTAGTCCCGGCGAGAGTTGGGCAGGAGGTCCGCCGAACCCTTTGGTTCGCCTTAGGGGGAGGTGGGGCTGTCACAGTATGAGCAAACGAGAATGCACTGAAATGCCGCAAGAAGAGAGTTATGAGAAGTTAGGGTATCGCATGTGAATTGGGAACTATGGGGTAGTTGGGGGTTAGGAGTGATTTTTATGGGTGGTTAACGGGCAATAGAGGTGTAATGGCGTTGGTTGAGTCAATTTCTTGGAACTTGATTTGAAGAAAGAGGAATTTGAATTTTAAATATGAGAGGAAACTGAAAGGTTGCGTCCGAGACCGTGGAGGAAAATGAACTGAGGAAGATGGGTAACTGCCTTATAAGGTTCAATTTTTTGAGTGTCGGACGTTCGAACGAAGTGAAGCGTCCGACACAACCGTCCGAACCAGTGCTTTTCTGAAACGGGACGAAGAACACTGTCAGACGTCCGTTCCAATTCATCGGACGTCCGATAAAGATTGACTAGAAATGAAACTTAGAATATTTTTTCTGAAACGCCCAGTTTTGTTCTCAAGAACACAAATTGATCCAGTGGAAGAGCTTTTGTGAGGATATCAGCGATTTGATCTTTAGAACAAACAAACTGAACACAGATTACCCCCTTGGAGACAAGATCGCGAATGAAATGATGCTTTATATCTATGTGCTTAGTCCTAGAGTGTTGAATGGGATTTTTTGTCAGATTAATTGCACTAGTGTTGTCACAGTACATAGGTACACATTTATATACTAAACCAAAATCATTCAATGTGTTTTTCATCCATAACAATTGAGCACAACAAGCACCAGCAGCAACATATTCAGCTTCAGTAGTGGACAATGAGATAGCATTTTGTTTTTTACTAAACCAAGATGCTAAGCAATTTCCAAGAAAGTTGCATATACCAGTAGTACTTTTTCTATCTATTTTACAACCACCGAAGTCACCATCAGAGAATCCACATAAAGGAAGTTCATGACATTTTGGATACCACAAGCCAAAGTTTAAGGTTCCCTTAAGATATCTAAGAATTCTTTTTACCGCATTCAAGTGTGATTCCTTTGGACAGGATTGAAATCGAGCACATAAGCATACAACAAACATGATATCAGGCCTACAGGCAGTTAAATAAAGTAAACTTCCAATCATACCTCTATACTTCTTTTCTTCAACTTTTGTACCTTCTTCATCTTGGTCAAGTTTGGTAGATGTGCACATAGGTGTTCCAACAGGCTTTGAGTTCTCCATTCCGAATCTTTTCAGCAGCTGTTTGGTGTATTTTGTTTGATTTATAAACGTTCCATCTCGGGTTTGAACCACTTGGAGTCCAAGGAAGAAGTTTAATTCTCCCATCATGCTCATTTCAAATTCTTTTTGCATGATGTTGGAAAAGTCCTTGCACAAGCTCTCATTAGTAGCACCAAATATGATATCATCCACATATATTTACACAATTAAAAGATCTCGTGAGCTTTGTTTTGTGAAAAGTGTAGTATCTACAATGCCCCTTTTAAAACCATTTTCAATCAAAAACCCACTCAAACTTTCATACCATGCTCTAGGAGCTTGTTTTAATCCGTATCAAGCTTTTGAGAGTTTAAAAACATGATCTGGATAAGATTCATTTTCAAAACCAGGAGGTTGGTCAACATAGACTTCTTGATCTATAAAGCCATTTAAGAAGGCACTTTTAACATCCATTTGAAATAATTTAAAATTCTTGAAACATGCAAATGCTAGAAACATTCTAATGGACTCCAGCCTAGCTACAGGTGCAAAGGACTCATCAAAGTCTATTCCCTCTTCTTGAGTGTATCCCTTAGCCACCAGCCTGGCCTTATTTCTAACAACCTCCCCTTTATCATTCATTTTGTTTCTAAAAACCCACTTTGTGCCAATGATAGGATGGTCTTGTGGTCTAGCAACCAGGGTCCAAACCTTGTTTCTTTCAAATTGGATTAACTCTTCTTCCATAGCTAAAATCCAGTGCTCATCATTCAATGCATCAACAACATTTTTAGGTTCAAAGTGTGATACGAAAGCAAGATTATCTACTAGGTGTCTAGAGGAACGAGTTCTGACCTTTTCAGATGGATCACCAATTATAAGCTCCCTGGGATGGTTCTGGACAAATTTCCAGGTTCTTGGAAGATCATTAGGAGTAGTGGTATCTCTGTCATTCACTTCTCCAGCTGGACTGTCTTGAGTATCAGCATTCTTTAAATCAATTTCTGGTGAAGCAGAGCCATGATCATTGATTGCTAACTTCTTTAATTCTTCTTGTACACCTGTATCATCATCTTCACCACAACTCATGGAAATGTCACCATTAGATTCATCAAAAGTAATGTGTATCGCCTCCTCTATAACCAATGTTCTACGATTATAGACTCTGAAGCCTCTTTTGTTTTCATAATATCCCAAGAAAATTTTCTCATCAGATTTCTTATCAAACTTTCCAAGATGTTTCTTGATGTTCAAAATGAAACATTTATAACCAAAGACTTTAAAGTAACCAACAACAGGCTTTTTGTCAAACATGAGCTCATAGGAAGTTTTGTTCAAAATTGGTCTTAAGAGAACTCTGTTCATGGTATAACAGGCTGTGTTTATGGTTTCAGCCCAAAAATATTTTGGTAAATTGCATGCACTAAGCATGGTTCTAGCAGCCTCTTGGAGAGTTCTATTTTTTCTTTCTACAGCTCCATTTTGTTGGGGGACTCTAGCAATAGAGAATTCATGTGTAATGCCATTGTTATCACAAAAATCTGGAAAGCCACAAAAATGAAATTCAGTGCCATTATCACTTCTAATTTTGATAATTTTCAAGCCAATCAACTTCTGAACTTTAGCAAACAGTGATACGAAGTTCTTGAAAGCATCATCTTTATCTACAAGAAACATTACCCATGTATATCTGGAATAATCATCAACAACAACAAAACAAAATCTCTTACCACCAAGGCTTGTAGTTTGTGTAGGACCAAACAGATCAAGATGTAAAAGTTCTAGTGGCTTTGAAGTAGAAACATATTTCTTGGGTTTAAAAGATACCTTAACTTGTTTTCCAAATTGGCAAGCATCACATATCCGGTCCTTTTCAAATCTGATTTTTGGGAGACCTCTAACAATATCCTTTTTAGAAATTTCTTTTAGCAAATCCATATTGAAGTGACAAAGCCTTCTATGCCATAACCATGGGTCCTCATTTGCTACTTTGAGACATTTGAGATAGGAGGAATCAATTTTTTCAAGAACAACTACATAGATATCATTAACTCTTTTTTCTTTGAAAACAGTGTTGAATTTTGAGTCAAATATGAGACATTCAAGCTTCTTGAACAATACAAACAGATTCCTATCACACAATTGGCTAACACTTAATAAATTGTAGCTCAGATTGTCAACAAGAAGGACATTGTGGATAAAGGTTTGACCATTCTTACCAACATCACCAATACCAACAGTTTTGGCTTTGTTATCATCTCCAAACGTTACCTTTCCACTTGCTTTTGGCTTGAGTTTAATGAATTGTGATGCATCACCAGTCATATGTCTTGAACATCCACTATCAATGAACCATTTTGATTCTTTAGCAATGTTATCCAGGTTCACCTACACACAAACCCACAAGATAATACTTGGTACCCTTTACATGTTGGGTCCTTGAGAGTTAGCATTATATCTAACCATCCACATGCATCTCATGCCATTTCTCATGTTTTTCTTAACATAACAATTGCTATTCATGTGACCAAATTGACAGCAAAAACTGCACATAGTTGATAAATCACTCGAGTGAACAGGTTTTATAAATCTGACTTGCCTTCTCCTATGGACAGTAAACTCATTTGCTCGATAATTTAACCTATTCTGATGAATATCAAAATGAGATCTTGTACTACTTCTTTGAAAGAGGCTTTGTTTCTGATGTTGGAGTAACTGGCCAAGATCATTCATTCTTCTTTTTAAGCAGTTTTGTTCCTTTTTGAGAATGTCACAAAGATTTGTCCTTTTGTCAAGTTCAGTATGTAAATCAAATTCAGTCTTTTTCAGGTTATCATTTTCATTTTTCAAATGTTTATTTTGCCGCCAAAGGTTTGCATTGTCTTGAATCAGAAAATTAATTTTCTATTTTAGTTCTTTGTTTCTGATATAAGATTCTTTCAAATTGTTGTGCATCTTTTCCAAAAATGAATTAACATCATCATCAGATTCATTGTCACTATCAGTTTGGGAACTACAAGCAGTTACCTCATCATCACTAATGGCCATGAAAGTCACTTGAGCAGATTCCTCTTCTTCCTCAACTTCACCTTCTGAGTTACAATCATTTCAGGTGATCTGGAAATTGTTGAACTTTGGTTTTTGTTCAACCTTGTTCTCCTTCTTTCTCTTCATTGGACACTCATTTGCATAGTGTCCTGGTTGGCCACATTCGAAACACTTATCAGTCTGCTTCTTGTTGAACTCCAGTTTCCCTTTGTTTCTGAAGTCATTAGACTGATTTGGGAAGGAATTGCTGGATCCACCTTTCCTGAATCTTCTCTTGTTGAGTATTCTTTTGAAGCCTCGTGTGATGAGTGCAATATCACTGTCATCACCTTCCAAATCATTTCCATCCTGTGAGGCTGTTTCATCTTCGTCTTGTGACGCTTTCAGAGCAATACTCTTTCTTACCTTGGTGTCTTCTTCATCCTGCATCTTAGATTTAAGTTTCAGTTCGTAAGAAGTTAGAGAGTTAATCAGAGATTCAATGGGTAAAGTATTCAGATCCTTGGCTTCCTCAATGGCAGTCACTTTGCTTTCCCAGTCCTTTGATAGAGCATTCAGGATTTTTCTGTTCTTCTCACCTAGAGAGTACTCCTTCTCAAGCACCTCTAAATCCTTGATCAGATCATTAAATCTACAATACATTTTGTCAATATTTTCATGAGGCTCCATCTTAAAAGATTCATACTTAGTGACCAGAATGGATTTCTTTTGCTCTTTCACATTCTCGCTTCCCTCATGGATCTCTCTAAGTTTATCCCAAATTTCTGTTGCAGATCTGCAGCCTTTGACTCTAATGGACTCATTTGAGTCTAATGCACTGTATAGAACATTCATAGCCTTGGCATTTAGAGTGAGATGAGTTCTATCTTCAGCAGTCAACTCACTTCTTATTTTTTTGTCTCGGCCTATGAGTAGCTTCATCAACAATAGTCGCGTCATATGGACCGTCACTAACAATAAACCACAACTCAATATCAATGGATTGTAAGAATATAATCATCCTTTCCTTCCCACTCACATAGTTTGATCCATTGAACATTGGAGGTCTAGTGACAGATTGTCCCTCAAAGAATTTGGCATTGTTGGTTGTCATATTTACTCCCAAGCCGATTGAGCTTAATCTCTAGGAGACCAAACTCTGATACCAATTGTAAAGATCGAAAACCACCTAAGAGGGGGGTGAATTAGGTTTTCTAAAACCAGCTAAGATATAGGTCACTCTTTTTCAAGCCTACCATTCTTTTCTCAAAGACCACTCAATGGATCAATTTACAAGAAAGCACAGGTGTTCGTGAGATGAAGAGGTGAATAGTTTATATAGTAAAGCTATAAATGAAAGTAGAGAAACAAACCAGGCTTCAAACTCCACTTGAGTTAGAACAACACTTTATATAACAAGCTACTTCAAGTTGAACAATCCTGCAACCAATTTCTTGTACAAGGGAAGGATCACTTCCTTCTTGCCCCAAACCTCACTTGGTCAAGCAAGGAAGTTTTACAAACACTCGGATAACCCTCACAATGCAAAATTATTGAAGAAGCTGTGTCACACTTGAAAAGCTACAAGAAAATTGCACAAGCTAAGAATACAAATGTTCCTTTGGAGTATTCTAACACTTGAATCACTCACGATTTGATGTAGACTTAATGTGCAAAATTATTCTGAGGTGGTTGACTTTGTTCTTTTTATAGGAGACCAAAAAATTCTTCAATTAATGCTGTCAACGGATAGAAGGCATCTGAAGAGTCAACTAGCCGTTGGTGCTGTCGGACGTCTGATAGTCAGTTTTTATGCGTCCGAGCGAGGTCAGTGAGTTCGAGAAAATTTCTTGAACCTCATAGGACGTCCGATCCCCTCTCACCATGCGTCCGAGGGTAAGATGCTGACTTGGAGGTTCCTCTTCAATTCCTTTGGACGGCCGATGCGTCCAATGTGTTGCGTCCGAAGTGCAGCAACGCTTGTCGGACGTCCAATGCTCAGGTGTTGAGCGTCCGATCGTGATCAGTAATCGTAGTAGCCCTGGCTTGTCTTCTTCGGACGTCCGAGTCTGAGTTCTTCATACATCCGAAGTTACTCAATGGATGTCGGACGTCCGATACTCTACTTTTGTGCGTCCGACATCTTCCTCAGCACTTTTCACCTTTTTTGATCTTCTTTTTGCTCTAAGTCCTCAGACCTGTTTAGTGCAATTTCTGAAAAGAGTCTCTACAAAAAAGTATTAGTAACATCCGTTTGTTTTGTAATCATCAAAAGATATGAATTGAGATAAACAGGACGGTCATGTGGTGTTGATCCAAGTAACAAGTTTTCACTAGTAGCAGTGATATTTGTGACATTCACCTTTTCATTGCCTATAGGCATGTGAGTTATCCTATAAGGAGTTTCATAAGCATATTCCATTTATTTTTCAATATCATCAACTTGTGTTTTGTGACATCAAACTACATCGACATCAAAGAATTCTTTCAAAATGATAGGAACTCATAGCTTTTGCTTAAAGACTTGATTTTTTTGAAGATTACGATTGTTGTTGCTTTTCTCCATGTTCTTCTATTTCCTTTCCAAGATTATCCTACTTCTTACTAAGGCCCTGTTTGCCTTATTAGATGGACGAGAGTTTTGTTTCTTTCTTCGCGTGACTAGAGTCCATTTTTTTCATCATCTACATTTGGTTGTATAACTTTACATCTTCATATTCATGTTCTTGAAAAGTTGAAAGGGCAATTTTTGATTCAACTTCTATAGGATCAAATGATCCAAATTGAATAGTTGGCAACACAGGTATCGTGACCTTATCAACTTCTTTGCCAAGCTTTTCAACGTCCATGGACTGTAGTGAATCAATGGAAGTTTAATTCACACTTGCCTTGTCTTCTTCAAGAAGAACTTTTTCTTGTCTTGCCAACTGCATCACTTTGTCTTTAAAAAGAAACTATTTTTAATGGGATGTTCAACCAAGCAGTGATACTTGCAATAATTTGGGTCATGTGTATTCATATCCTCGTTAGGTCGCTTCATCTTGGGAAGCGTGATTAAGTTCATGATTACTAGATCATCAAACATACTAGGAGCATCAGAATCAAGGAAATGGTACTCCTTGAGAGTTGGTCTTCTCTTTCCTTGCTCTTGACGCATATTAGACTTCTTGTCTTCTTTCTTAGCAGTTTTGGGGACTATCTTGAAAGGTGTTACACTTGTAGCCATGGCCTCCTTCTTCTCACTTTTGATTGGAGGCTTGCCCCCTTTCCTCATTTATTGTCGCTTCTTAGCCTTGCGAGGATTAGGAATTGGCAGCTCATGTCCGTCAAAATTGATTTCTACCTTGTGAACTTTTGTGGATAATTCATCAAATGTTTTTGGTTGTACACAATGCATGATATATTTGAGTCCCCAATGCATGCCTTGAATACACATCTCAATAGTGGAAGACTCAGAAAATTAATCCTTGTAGTTTAGGCTCAGATTCCTTCAGTGATCAATGAAGCCTATGACAGGTTTGTTCTTCTACCGGTGCGTATTTGAGAGTTTAGTCATGTTGATAATCCTCTTTGTGCTGTAGAAGTGGTTAAGGAATTTCTTCTGTAACTGCTCCCAACTGTCAATGGTGTCAGGTTCTAGATCTGTAAACCAATCAAAGGCATTACCCTTTAGTGAGCAAATGAATTGCTTAACAAGCAAGTCATCGTCAGTGCCAACATTGTTACATGTTTCCACAAAGTGTGTGATATGTTGTTTGGGATTGTCTTTTCCATCAAATGGATGAAATTTTGGAGATTGATATCCAACCTCCATCTTCAAACTTTCCACTCTTGCAGTGTAAGGTTTGGTATAACCGCTATACGACTTGGTGCTTCCACCAATTTTATTCTTGATCGTACCTCGATAAACTTCTTCAAATTATCAATATGAATGGTGCCATCATGAGAGATTGAAAACACATTCATTGTCTGCGACTTTGTATCCTCTTTCTCCTTCCCTCTTGATGATGAGTTACCCTCATTTTGCACTTAGGAATTCTGTTTAGACATGTTAAGTCTATTTTCGTCCATATTTTTCACCATAGCCATTAGTTTGGCTATCTTGGCATCTTGATTTTACAAGTGCATTGCTAGCACTTCGATAATTTTCGCAATTTGAAATTTGATCTTCTACAATTGTGGTGTTAGTCATTATGATGGGCATTACCATAGAAGTACCTGAATCACTTGAGCTATCAGCAGATTCATCGTAAACTCCCTTCTTATTGGGAAAACTTGAAGATTTTTCCCTTCAACCACAGCGTTCACCTTAGCCCTCACTGCTAATTTCTTAGCCTTGCTCCTCGTCATGGGTGTAGTATACTGCATCTCTTGAGCTGTTGGGATGCCAGCAAATGAGCCTTGATGTGCAAAACTCACCTTCTTGGACTCCATTGATTCTTGAAACAGGTAATTCGTTGGAAGAAAAAAGATGAGGGGAATAGAGGGTCCCACTGGGCATTCCAGAAACTAAAATAAAAGACAAAAAAACTTGCACAAAATATCAAATATATTAAATCAAATAATAAGAGAGTTACAATCTCTAAAAATTCTTGAATCAAAGAAACTAATCTTGCGACTGCCGCATCTTTCCCTAGGACGTACCCTAAGGTTTTGCTGATCGCCTGTCTGGCTGTCGCTAGGACTTACTCACTTAATCATATTAACTTTAGAGATAACATTGCACTAACTAAGGCCATTAGCAGTTCATCATACTTAGATACATACCAAAACAAAAGAAAAGTTGTCTCAGCCTACAATATTTAATATGTACAGCCCTTAAAGATAACAAAGTTGGCAAAACCATAACATTATATACAAAGGGATTTATCCAAGTACAATTCAAGACTTGGGCTTAAATTTCTAGCTAATCTCCGCACCCGTCCTTCACTCCTGTAAGGAAAACAAACTAATGGGTTGAGCGAAACCTGGTGAGGTTCCACACAAGCAGCAATCAATTAAACATTTAAACAAGTAGCAAAATTAAACAAATAAGGAAACACTTCACTGAGCAATCATTGTTGAAAGGATACAATGCTCATATTAGAGCCACTTCAATGCATTACACACTCCGTCGATCTCCTCCTTGTAACCTCCAAAACAGTAAACACTTCTCTCACTTAGATGGCTATGTCAGTAATTTTCTACTCCGTGGTTCTACTCGAGCATATCAATATACTTACCCAAAACTACCGTCCTATCCGACCAAGCCTTTTTGCTGGCTAGAATAGTCCATTGAACAAAGAGTTTTGGGGCCCAGTTCAGCTAGTATGATAAAGTATGTACACGGTTTACAATCATGCGCACTTACAATAACACTTAGTTAATTATCAACCTTCAACCTCAAACTAAGTCGAGTGCAATAAAGTACACTCCCGAGTTAGAAGACGAGAGACAATTGAAAACACTTTACAATAAAGCACTAGTGTGATGCCCCCACCTCTCTCTTGGGCGAGCCCTAAGGTATCAGCGAAGCGCCTGCCCAACTCTCGTCAGGACTCACGCACTCATTCTTACCTAATAGAGATTCCCAAGTCGACCATAGACTTAAAATTAAAGGAATACTTCAAATATACTAGCCAAATTCTTCTAAAGCTACCATCTAGTATTAGAATCCAAAAACCCAAATATAACAAAGTTTACACTTCAAATGTCTCAAATATCATACAAAAGATTTACTAGGTTCAACCAAAAGCCGCTAGTCTAGAGTTCCCAACTTCCACTTCCAAAACCTATTAAGGAATAACAACTTAAGGTGAGCCAACGCTCAGTGAGGCCAAGAAAATCAAGTAAACAAGCAAGTAGTACAAACTAAATCAAATAGCAAATTGAAAAGAGACTTAACATGAATTTTATATAAGTGAGCAAGTAGGAAGTAAAACACAAATAGAAAGGATACAGAAGCTCTCAGGAGCTATTCCCATGTCACGACCGGTTCAAGCCATCTTTGGTTGACCCTCCGTCAACTCAAGTAGCAACATGTCCGTAGAGCTCCACTTACTTCCTCCATCCACCATATCACCCTCTCGGATCCGGAACCAAACAAGCACGAGGTGGCAATACTATTCGAGCAGCCAAGCAAGATCTCAAAAGATCAACCCATAAAATTTTTCATGGTTCACCAAGCTTCTCGACCAATCCCTTGCCGGCTCGAGTTACGAGGTTAGCCAATGGGTTGTGGCGTCCCCAGAAATATAATTGGTCGATGAGACAACGCTCCAATTGACTTAAAATAGATCATAGCACTGAGTCGGGATGAGAAGTACCTCCCACCCGAATAGGATGTAGTACATACTGCCGCTCAGTGCTCATGAGTCAAAAGCATATTCGAGTACAAGTGCAAGTCACACAAATTCATATAACAAGTAGCGAGTATTCAAGCGGGAGAGGACGGGGGCGATAAAGTACACCCTCGCCTCGGCAAGTTTACAAATCACAAGAATCATATAGCACTTGTACAAGTATTATTTTACTCAAAGCAACATGAAGCATGCACTCGACACTCACCAAAGTTAAGAGCAAAACTAGAGCAAAAGCAAGAGGTCAAACGAGCTCTTCGGTATCCACGTGACCACCTGAGACATGCACAATCACGGTTATCTAGATATTCAACAAGGCTAATAAAAAAAATCCCCTTGCTATCCTCACTCAAGAGCCTCAAGCTCAAGTCAAATTGAAAGAGAAACTTTCTCACTTAATCACTGAAATAATACTCAAGGAGGACTCAAAAGTTTCATTTTCGAGTCAAGTCGTGGCAAGGACTTTCGATTTCAAAAGAGGAGTACAACGCTTAATTTTTGGCACAAAAATCGAGGAAGGGAAAAAATGTTTTCATATTTTAAAACTTCTAATCTAATGCCCAAGTTTTAGAATATAAATGAGGGTTCATATTTTCTAAACTTATGAAGTCAAAATCCTTCAAAAGCATCACTTATTTCATAGTAAATATTGGAGCTAAAAGCTCCAAGTTTCAAATATGAAGCTAGTGAAATTCCTCAAGAATTACTCTAGCTAAAACGCTCAATTCATGGTTCATTTTCACGGAAATCGAGGGCATAAGACTAGGAGGTGAAAAATCTTATTTCGGAGGCAAAGAAAACAAACTAGTCTCGCTTGAAGCTTGGCCAACTTCTAAACAATCAAGCTTTCCGATCCAAGCCAAGAGAAATCTCATGTGCTCAGTGAAATCCATTTCTGTTTGGTGATAGATTGACGAACCATGAGGAAATTGTTACTGATTCACTGAATACTGAATCCTTTTTATATTTGGTATACTCGAGTATTACCACCACTATTTTTGTTTGGTGTTCGGCCCCGGTAAGGGGTATGTTTGGTGGATGGAAACTGGTGTAAAGTGGGGATCTACGGTCAATATTTTTTTTTACTTCTCTAAATGTTGACGGGGTGTCAACGAGATTGGATCAAGCTAGTGCGACTGGGGAATTTGGCTCTTGAGAGTCATCTGTATCCTTTTACTTGAACCGCTCTGCATTGGTTGTGGTGTTTACTTATTCCTTTAGTTGATGTTTACATTTGATAGATTAAAGTTCTAACTATGTGATTTTTGACTGCATGACCTGTGGCACCTCGTTGGGCGAAAACTCACTCTGTCACCTTTGTTTTCCTTACAGGGGGCGAAGTTTTGGGAGCATGATTTTTGGGAAGAGTTGAGCTAGTTATAGCTTTAGGCATTTTGTTTAAGCTCCCCTATATTAGTAAACCTTACATGTATTTGTATAAGATTGAATACTTTGGTTTGAACTTTAAATTTGAATTGTAAGTGACACTATTGTATATAGTTCTGGATTGATGATTGGAAGCTAACTGCACGTGTTAGTACTTTCTATGAATTTGGAATTAGTTAGTCCTAATGGGAGTTGGACAAGCAATCCACTAACCTTTGGGGTACGCCCTAAGGGAAGGTGGGGCTGTCACATCAACTGCAAGTGACTGGAACCCCACTGGTAGTTAAGGTGGCTAATGGTGAGAGGTTGGAGTCCAAATAGCTCAGCAGGTCTCTGGAATGGGAAATACAGGGACATAAATTTCAGCATAACTTTAATACCCTGAGGTTAGGAAGCTGTGATGTTGTGTTAAGGGTTGACTGGTTGGCCAAATATTGTCCTATGGAGTTTGACTTGAAAGGGTTGAACTTGAAGTTCCACAGAGGGAAAGAACTGATAGAACTAAGAGGGAGTATGGGCATTTAACAGTTAAAGCTATCAAGGGGAGTAGACTAGCTAAATGGAAGAAGAAACAAGTGTATGGAATCACTGCTCAACTATTTGTGGTAGAGGAAGAACAGGAAACACCTAAGATAATTCCAGTAAAAATGGAAGAAGTGCTGAACTTGTTCTGTGATGTATTTGCTAAGCCACAAGGCTTATCCCCCACTAGGAGCCATGACCATGGAATTCCTTTGAAGAAAGGAGCTAAGCCATTTCAGATCAGGCCATACCAGGGCCCCTATGTACAGAAATCAGAAATAGAGAAGCTAGTGAAGGAAATGCTACAAATGGGGATTATTCAACCCAGTAACAGCTCTTTTGCCTCTCCTGTACTACTAGTCAAGAAAAAGGATGGCAGTTGGAGATTTTGTATGGATTATAGACAACTTAATGAACTTACAGTAAAAGACAAGTTCCACTACAAGAAAAAAGGTCATCAATGACAACCAGCTCTTGTCACAAAAAAAGTAAAAGCTGTCACTGATGACAATTACTGACAACATTTAAGTCGCCATAGAGTCGTCAGTGAATGCCGGTCGGTAAAGGTGCACAGTGACAACTTTATATGTCGTCAGTAAATAGTATTATTTACTGACAACTCACTTTGTCAATAAAAAGTACAAATATAGTGATGATTTTATATCTTGTTAGTGATGCCCACAGTAACATTGTCACTGAAACTTCTTGATGATTGTTGCTGGTATTGGCTAATTACTAACAACTTTGGTTCACGCTTGTCATTAATATAGACTTGATATTGACAACTTTTTGTCATCACTGTAGGCTTTAAGTTTAGAGATACTAATTAGTGACAACATTTCATTGTTAGTGGAGAAGTCTAATTAGTGACAATATACTGTACCGTGTAGTTTGATAAAGAAAATTATCCTGGAATTAATCAATCCAACAATTCAATTTACGAATTGAGAAAAATAACAACAAAGCCTGCTAATTAAAAACATAAGACATCCATTACATTCGAAATGCCAAAATATCATACTTAAGTTCAACATCCTCCTACAGCTTTACAAAAATAAATCTAAGTCCTAAACCTAGCTAGTAACTACTGCCGAAACACTTCAAGAGCAAAACACAACTTTGTCTTCATTGTTCTTCAATCAATTAGTAGCTGTGGATTAGAGGCCAAAAGAGTTTGAACAAGCAATACAAGTCTGTATAAAGTAGTATAATAATTAATAGGTAACAAGTAGCTTGAGCAAAAAAAGAAACTATCTTATATTTACCTACAACAAAACTCAATCACGATTAGAATCTTAGTCAAGACAAGAACTGTAGACACCAAATTTTCAGCGTAATTTCATTTACTTTTTTTTTTAATTTTATTTGTCGTGCTAGGTTTATTCACTTTTTAGTTTTTTAGTTTTTTTATTTTTTTATTTTATTTTTAAGCTTTAGCATAGAATTTCTCGGGAAAAAGAAAAAGCATTCAAAAATTATGTTTTAGTTGTTTGATTTAAATTCAATGTTTTCTTGAAAAAAAAATATAAAAAAAATGAAAAGAAAAAGAAAAAAGAAGCCACGCTCGGTTTCAGCCGCAGCAGAAGAAATTTACAGCTGCATCTCTCGGCTGTTTTGGCTTGGGTTAGCCCCGTCTGATGATCATAGTACAGTCCACCTGGCTTAGCCTGGAAATCCCAATGGTGAAGTATCAAGAACCATCAGATGGTTTCCCAAAAAGGCAGTCGGCTTCATCCAACCATTGCTGAGAGGGTTTTAGTTTTCTGAGGCTATATAAAAGAAAGGGGATGACGGCTGAAAAGGGGGAGAAAAAAAAGAGAGCAGAGTGACGGCGGAAAAATCTAGAGCAAGAGAGAGAGCTGAGGGTTGGCGACGGCTGGTGAGGAAACTAAGAAGAAAAGCCGAGAGAAAGCTGTAGAGGAGGAAGGAGACCTGAACCAAAAAGAAAGCTTCGACCGTGCGTTTGAGGAAGAGCTTCAAGTTGCGGGTCAAAGGTTTTTCACCATTCCTACGATTCTCCTGGGGTTATTCCACGTCTAAAACCCTTGCTGGGATAGAGGTAATCCATCTTTGTCTTTGGGTTTTAGCAAAACTTTCACTTTATCTTCAAGATCTGGTGATGGTTGTATGAGAATTTACAGCTTTCTAGTTTGTTTATTCATGATTGCGATTTGTTGTTGCTGATTTCTGATGAACATGATACTATACCCCTGTTTTTGGATCCTTTATCATGGTCTGGTCTATTAGGACTCCTACAAGGGGCCTGCGCATAAAACTTTCCTGCTGCCACAGGAGCAAACATCTTGTTTGCTACGGCAGAATTGATAGATCCTTTTCTTTCACTGTTTTGCTGGGGTTGTGACCTGGGATTGTTAGGGGAAGTAGTTTGGGCTCCTCGGTAATGTTTGCTACCATAGGTGAGTCCAGGAGATAGCCAAAGGTCGAGAGAGATGATTCGTTGCTGCTATTTCCTTATGTTGCCGTGCATTTCACAGACCAAGTTTATTCTTTGTTCTTGTATTTGATTGACATACTGTGTGTATGACCACCGCAAGTCCCTTCATCTTTGCTACATTTCATTTTCATATCCAGTTGGGCTTCTGAATTACCAAATTCGTTGGAATTTTCTTGGGTTGCTTTGCATAGATATGTCTCGGCCAAGTGAAACAAAATCGCAGCAGCTTGCTTGTTTAAGTTGCAGAGAAACCTTGCTGCGTTTTCTTTTTGTGTTGCAGTTTGCTTGTTTAGTTGCAGCTTGCTTGATTTGTGTTGGGTCGAATCCTATGGAATTAGTTGGTAAGCTCGCGTTTTCCATTTGAGTTCATTGGGTCACGGCTGTCTTCCTGTATAGTTGAAACCTGGAAAATTGCGGTGAGCTTGGGAGCAAAGGGCGGCAAGATTCGTTCTTGTTGTTTAGTTGCAGAAACTCTTGTTCTTCAAAGTTAGCATGTTGTCCAGATCACTTCTGTTGTTTTTTGAGTTCAAAAGCCTGTTTGATTTCTCCCCTACCTTTGTTTCAAGTCTTTGCATTTTGTGTTTGGGTTGTTTGAATGAATGTGGATTTGGCCAAATGAGTAGCAAGCGCAGAAACTATATTGCTGAGAGTCTCAATTGCAGAAATCTTCTTCGTATGCATGCATGAACAATTTGAACCTTTGCACCTGGACAGACCTTGTTTTCCTTTCTTTTGCTTGCTGAAGTTCACGCTTGCCTTAGTTTTCATGTGGGCTGTTTGCTACGGGATGGTGATGCCGGGTTTCTGCTTGCCGTAATTTAAAGGCATTTGCTTGTTGCAGCGACAGACGTTGCCTGCAACTTGGAAACACTTAGTTACTCAACTTTCTGTTTGGTTGCCACTGTCCTTGCATTTGTGCCTTTTGAATAACAATTGTCAATTCACCTTCATCCGAGAATCTGGAGCTATGTTTGCTAGGAATGTTGAGTCTTTTATTTTGTTCTTGATTGTAAGATGACGGTTGGGATCATTAATTCTCATTTTTGTGGATTTGGTTTGAAGTCTCAGCAGATGTTTAAGTTAGTTTGGGTTGTTTTTTTTTGTATGAGTACATCTTGGCTAAATGAAAGGAGTTGCAGAGATTGTATTGTCTGGGAATGGAATTGCAGAAAGCTTCTACGTAGCATGCATGTAAATGCTTTTAAAAATTGCACTTTAACCCCCCAAGTCTCCCCTCGTTCTACTATGACCCAACCAATTGAATGATCTCCTCAATTTGGTCCTTGGTAGTTTTAATTTTACAACTTCATTGCTTGTTTGCTTCAATCAATTACTATGCTTTGTTTCAATTATACTTAAGTCATGATTTTAAGAGCTTTATGACCAAGTGAGCTTGTGTTTTGCATATTTTCTTTAACGTTCCTAATTAAATTGGTACCCTGACCATTTTATTGTTTTGGAGGGTAAATTAGTAATTTCACTTCATTAGGGCATCGATTCAAGGGAGGTATACTCTATCCCTTATTTTGACCTTATTTGACCCTATGTGATCCAACGTACTAAGTGAGAATTGCATGTCTACTTTGCTTTCCTTGCTTTTCTTTAATTCCTTTCATTTATTTCATTTACTTTCGCTTTTATTAAGTCATTCTTTTATTTATTTATGTGGTATGTGTACACCTCTTGGATTGTAATAGATAGGGCTTGGAGAGCATTTTTATTCACTTTTCCCCTTCCCCATTTGTTTTAGTTAGCCAATGTAATAGGTTCATTATTGTGATTTGCATGCCTACGTACTACGTGTTACTTGCTTTCTTAGGGTCTTGCATCTAGATACCATGCTTATGTGTTATGTGCAATATGTGATTTATGTGTTTATTTGCTTTATTAGCCTTCACATGATTTATTTGATTTATGATGAATGTGTGGCGTCACCGTGGCTAGTCCAACGCTGGTCATGGTCTTTCCCCTCGAGCTCTCGCAAGTCCAATGCTTGCGAGAGAATTTTAGAAAAGGGCTAGTCCAATGCTAGACCCAATAGGCCGTCCCCTCTCATTAGTACATACTTGCATGTTTCACTACATTTCATGCATTTTTCTTAGTTTTCTAGCATTTGGCATGCCCCTCCAATCCTTTCCCTTTCATTTTAGGTTTTTGCATCTCCATGCTAGTTATAGGGTACATTTGCTTGAGAGTTACCCCTTAAATATGGGATATAGACGAGTGTGGCTTTTCTAAGCCTTAGCACGCTTGTATTCCCTCTATCAAAGGAAAAATTAAAATCACAAAGTTAGGAGTCATTCCCGCACCCGACTTGATGCATTCCTCTAGGTTCATGCACCTCCATTTTACCATATCACTTTTTCATTTTTATCTACATTTTCTCACTACTTATATTTTTCTCACTCCACATGCCATGTTCACACACATCTCTTCTTTCCCTATCACTTATTTATTTTCTACCTCACAAAATTGCACCCAATTGCACTTATATGCATTTACTACTATTATACCATATTTTCCTCCACTTGCACACAAACACCTTTATTTCCTCAATTGGCACACATGCCCTTTTCTTACATTTGCACACATTGCATTTTTCTTACATTTGCACACTTGCACTTACATTTGTATTTGTATTTTATTTTATTTTTGCATTCCTCTTACATTTTCACACTTGCACTCATATTTGGGTCTTCATTTGCATTACTCGTGACCTCTATGAGGGCTTTCCTTACTAGCCATCACAATTCATGTGATTGGGACCAAAAAGCCTCATAAGAGACATTTTAGATTTAGGATTGCATTTTTTTCATATCCATTAGTCATATCCAACATGCAACACATACTTTGGGTAGAAGAAATTAGGAAAAGAGGGGCTAAGTCACGCAACTAGCTTTGGCTAGGGTAAGGGAGTGCCTTAGGCTTTGCCTTTGCCTTCTCCCTTATCAAATGTGACCCCCGATCCCTTTCTTTGGTTACGTAGACCTAAAAGTTCTTTAAAAAAGGGTTTGCTTACTTTTCTTTCCAAAAAATCACTTTTTGGGTGACTTGGTACACCCTAACTCTATACCAAGTGGCGACACCATTTTCCATTCAAAAACCCTTTTTGAACTTTGTTTGGCCAAACCGTCGCATTTCACAATCCCATGGCCTTTTATTTTCATTTTCACACACGTTCACATACATATCCCACACACTACTTTCACACATCACAAAAAGTGGGGCGCGACAAACAAATAAGGCAGAAAATTAACATAACAAGGACAATATCCCAAATTAGCTTAGAAGTTCGCTAGTCAAGTATTAGTGAGGTCAATACCTTTTTAACAAACTACTCAAGGCCAAACAAAAATATTACTAGCTTTTCACGTAGTGGCTTAACATGTCTTCCTAACAAAGTCATGGAGCCAAAAGCTAACAAAGAATCTTTTGACTGAATATTATCTCTAACTCGAATAGTAAACTATCGGATATCATTTTACACATACTCAAAACAGTAATAGAAAACCAACTACAAGCAGAGATATGCAAGAAATCATAGCTAGCAAATGGTTGTACATACTTTTCATGACAAGATAGAGAAAACATGCTGTTGAAGGAACAAGGCCTTCCTAGGACTTTACAAACAAGACAGTCAATAAATACAATCAAATCAGAAAGTGTCCTCAAACACCTCTATTCCTAATAAATTTCTACATACCTGAGTTCTATACAAAAAAGTTAGTCAAGGAAAAGGTACCCAGCTGGACTTGTGAAGGTTTAGGGAACTTGATCTTATACAATATAAAGATTGTGACGCCCCCACTTCTCCCAAGGGCGAATCCAAGGGTATCCGCAGAACGCCTGCCCAACTCTCGCCAGGACTCGGTACAAATTCAATTCAAACTTAAGAATAACCAATCGATACTAAAAGTCGAAGATAAAAAAAGAAGGTCAATTCCTTAATAATCGTTCAAGTCTTACATCATGAGCTACCAAAAATATCTTACATTCCCAAAATATACAGCTTCCAAAAGTTGTATAAACAAATACATTCAAAATTCTAATCAAAAGGGCCATCAAGTCGACCTCTCCATAATTCCTTCCATTTCAGCTCCTGTTAAGAAAAACAAATCTAACGGGATGAGCGAATGCTCGTGAGGCCAAGAAAACATGCAAAACATGTAGTTCAAATAACAATAGCACTTACACAACAATGAAAGCTATAACATTCGAGTCATTCACAATTTATAATAAAATACACTCGAGTAGAATGCAGGAGCTCTTAGGAGCTAATTTCCAATTGCTTTGCCCAAATTTAATTCAATACCTCCATTTATGGTTCTGAGTCGACATGAGAGGTACCTCCCACCCGAATTGGTGTGGTACATGCTATCACTCAGGGAATCGACTATGTGTTTACAATTCTGAGGCGACATGAGAAGTACTTCCCACCTGGATCGGTGTGGTACATACTATCGCTCAGTGGTCGATGAGACATTCCTCCAATCGACTTTTACTTTGTTTATGATTCTGAGTCGATATGAGAGGTACCTCCCACCCGAATCGGTGTGGTACATACTATCGCCCAATAGTCGATGAGACATCGCTCCAATCGACTTAGAAAGGTTTATGGTTCTGAGACGACATGAGAGGTACCTCCCACCCGAATCAGTGTGGTACATGCTATCGCTCAGAGAACCGATCATTTATTTAGGGTTTTGAGCCGACATGAGAGGTACCTCCCACCCGAATCGGTGTGGTACATGCTATCGCTCAGAGACTGATTATACAATTATAGTTATAAGGGTTAATGACATTCAGTCCAATCGACAAATACCTTTATAGGCCGATGAGCGCACTCCAATCGGCAGTCATACAGTTCAATTACGAGTCGAGGAGATTCACTCCAACGACATATGCAGCCATAGCATATAATTCAATTCAATTTAGGCAATTCAATTACAATTCATTTAAATGAGAACACGTTCAATAAGGTACACACTCGACTCGGCAGTTATAAACCATCCATTTCATAATGAGCAATTCACATAATTTCTAAATATTCATGCACTTGACACTCACGTAGGCAAAATAAGAGAGTGTGGTGCACAATTCAAGTGTTTAAGCGTCCATTGTGAGATCCTCTTAAAGGTCTCCTTGAGTGCCTGAGTAAATACTAATTAACTATCACACACAATCCCTTAAAAACCTGTGGTTATCAAGATAGATTGTACACTTGTAAATCCTAAGAAAATATCATGAAAATGAGCCTTAATTATTTGTAAATCGAGGCTCAAAAGTGGGGTTTGATAATACAAGGAAAAACTGATTTTCATCTTTGAAATCAAGTGTAAAATGGTCAAGCAATATCGAAGGAAAATGGAGAGTTTCTAAAAACTTAATTCCCTTTAAGTTCAGAAATTCCAGATTTGAGGTGCAATCTTTGAAAAATCATATCTCACTCTCCGTAGGTCCAAAATTGGAAAACTTGGTACCGTTGCAAATAACATCCAAAGTACTAAAAGTTTTTGGAAGACACTTTTCCATGATTCTAAATGGAAGACACTCAAATTTTGGCTTAAATCTACTAATTTGAACTCCAAGACAGATTTGGGGTCGATTTTTGGCAAACTTTGGAAATTCGTCAAAATTTACAGAATACGAAATAGCCTCTAAAATTTGGAACTCAATTAGAGTTACAATCAAAGTTTAAAACACAACAAACGGAACAAGAATCGGAGTTTTGAGTGCCAAGACATAGCAGCTCAAAATTGCTGAAAATTTCTCACTGAACAAGGATTTTCCAGATTTGAAACATGAACTTTGAGACTTTGGTTGGGCATCGAAATGGACTAGGAATGGCACCAAAGGTTTAACAAGAATAGGGCAGATTCGGCCCTTCTTCATGCATCACTTCCTTTGATTTTCTTTTCACTTTTTCCACTTATCTCTACTAGATTAACACTTAATCAACACAAATAACATCCAAACTCATCAAATCAGATCATCAAGTCCATTGTGGGATTTCATAGAGCCCACTCACATGATTTTCAACAATCCAAAGCTACCCACATGAAGTTACAAGCTTCTAAGTGTAATCTAACTTACAAAAGCTAAGATTCAAGGGTTGGATGATTAGCTACCTCCTTAGATGATGAACTCAGAAATTTTCGATCCTTTGAGCTCCAAGAAAACCGTGAGAATGAAGCTCTTCTCCTATTCCAAGATGATCTCCAAGTTATTTGCAGGTGTGGTAGGAATTTGAGATGATTTGGTGCAAGATTGAGTGAGATGAGATGAAGAAATTTTTGCTCCTTCTTCCTTGGTGTTTTTTTTATAAAAATATTTTTTTTTTTATGAAAATGTCTTTTTTATTTTATTAATGGAAGAGATATACAATATATTCCTCTTACAGACGTCTAATTTCCCGAACTGAAGGCAAACCTAACTTGTCTAGACGAATTGCCCTACGAGCTTCCCTTGGGAACATACTAAAGATGTCATAAACCTTGACTTGTTGGTGTGGATGAGATGTACCGACATTGGATAAAGCATCAGCAACTGTGTTAGCCTCTCGGTAGCAGTGTGATAAATGAACAGGATCTTCCAAGAGCTTCCAAATCTGCCTGACCTCCCTTCGAATTTCCCACGGACATGGAATGCGCTGTTGAATGATCCCAACTAAAAGCAATGAATCTGATTGAACACTTATATTTTCAAAGCCCCTATGTTTACATGTTTGAAGACCAATAAGGAGGGCCCAAGTCTCTGCACGGAGAGATGTAGTTTGTCCAAGATAAGCCGAGAAAGTAAACACTGGTACGCCAATTGAATCTCGAAGAACTCCACCACCTCCACCCACTCCTGGATTACCTTTAGAACATCCATCCGCGTTAAGTATGAACCTCCTTGTCTCCTTTGTTTCCCAGCGAACCAATTTATATGCAGTTCTACCGACAGATACATTCAATCGATCATACAAATGACAAAATGACTGCATTTGAAGTGCTTGTTTGAAATGAATCCCCACAATGGACTGTATTTCTAAGAATATGTCCTTACAAATAGCAGACGATTGCATCTGGACACCCTCAAACATTGATTTATTTCTTGCCTTCCAAATGTGCCAACAGAGTACACTAGGTAGAATGCAGTCAATAAGCCGTCGTGTCTCAGAGTCATGTAACTGGAACCACCATCCTACAATGCGAGAACGCAAAAAAGATCCTGGACAGCTGAATCCACATAAGCCTCCAAAATAGTTCCAAACTGTCGAGGCTATTTGTCCGTTGGCGAATAAGTGCTCAATAGACTCCACAGATGCCGAGGAGCAGCAAAAACACTTTGAGGGTAGTTGGAAACCAAGTTTACCTAACCTATCCGCTAATGGTAGTCTTCCCAGAAACAATCGTAACATGAAGAATGAGACTTTCCAAGGAATCCGAGGATGCCAAATGGAAGTAAAAGCCATCGACTTATGTCGGGTCTGCCTGATGTCCCCAAAAGCCGATTGTAGAGAGAACTTACTAGATGTCGTGGGCATCCAAAAGACTTCAACTTCACTCCCTTCCTCTGGTAACGAGTGTTCCAAAATGGAGATCAGTTTCTCCCTTGGCATCATCGAATGTAAGAGATTTACATCCCAGTGACCATTGATGATGAAATTGCGGAATGTCAAATTTGGGATAACTTTTGCATGTAGGAATAACGCACCACTTCCCAACCAGTTATCGTACCAAAAATGACAAGCTCCATCCCATAACATTGAGAGCTCCACTTGTCAACTTACATTGACCATCCTTCTCCAGACTGCCGAATACTTTGTTCTGAGTTCGACCTGACAAGGATGAAGGCTTCCGCAATACTTTGCTTTCATGAACGATGCCCACAATGATGATCCTGTTCAGAAATTCCACCAAAGTTTGCATGAAAAAGCTTGATATACGTCCCGTAGTCTCCGGAACCCGACTCTCCCCTCGTCAACCGGGTAACACAAGTGAGACCATCGTATCCAGTGGAACTTTGAGTCGTCGGGTGATGATCCCCACAGGAAATTCGAGCAGGAACTTTCTATAGTTTTGAACACCTTGGCCGGGATCACAGCAGTTGACATTAGATACATTGGCATAGAAGCCAACACATGCTTGATTAGAACTATTTTGTATCCAAAGGAAAGCAACCTTGATTTCCATGACAAAATCCTCCCTAGAATAGACTGACACACTTCTCCAAAATATGATGATTTACATCTTCCAGAATAGAGCGGGAACCCCAAATAACGTATCGGAAATGACTGCCAGGCAAACCTAGTGATATGTTCAATCACCCTTCGCCTCGCTGGTGGCGTCGATGGATGGACCAAATAATAGCTTTTTTGCACATTTATGAGCTGCCCCGAACACCTTTGATATGCCTCTAACACCTGCATGATTGCCTTCAAAGAAAAAGAGGATCCATTTGTAAAAATAAGAACATCATCCGCAAATGCCAAGTGAGTTATAGACGGACACCCATATGGAACTTTGAATCCCAGGAACCTCGATTGCATGATGAGGTTATTCAGTCCTCTAGATAATGTGACAGCCCCACCTTCCCCTAAGGCGAACCAAAGAGGTTAGCGGACTGCCTGCCCAACTCTCGCCAGGACTAACGGTGCAGTTAAACACGATCTAAAACGTTCTGGGAAAATAAAAGCACGCTCAAACAAGTTGAAATCGCAAAATAGCCAAACGCAAATCAAACCGTCGATGAATAGTGGGTGCCATGTCATATAACTCGAAAAAACATTTCCAAACCAAATAGGACACATAAACAGGGTTAAACAGTGTTATACACATACGTTTGTAATTTACAAAACAAAAGGAAGATAATTAGATCAAAATACATTTAGGGTTTTTTTTTCCAACTATCGAGGAGCTTTACAAAATATATTAAAACTAGCTCAACTCATGCTTCAAAACATCATAGTCCCCAAAAGTGGTTCCCTGTAAGGAAAACAAAATTTAATGGAGTGAGCTTACGCCCAGTGAGATACTTTCACTCAAACAAGGAAGTTCAATTATACATGGAGTCGATCAATCCCAAATCATTCAAGAAGAAAGCTAAATAAAATCATATATCAATAACAATGGTAAAAGGATACGAACGGCTCTCAAGAGCCCCTTTCCTCGCTCGCCTTACTTGATCGTATCTCATTGACCCTCCGTCAATGTACAAAGTGTAACCAAACGTAGACTCCACTTTACTTCCATTCCTTCCACCCAACATACCCCTACCAGGCCCGAACTCCAAACAGTATAAAGTTGGTAATACTCGAGTATACCGGAATCGAGAGTCTCATACTTCAAGATTCCATATAACAGTCCCCATGGCTCGTCAATTTTCACGACCAAACCCTCGTCGGCTCGATTCAATCGACTACCAATGGGATTGACCTCAGTAGTAATAGTAATGGCCGTTGGATACTCGTCCAAACGACACCAAATCCAGTATTTCATGTACCATTCGAGTACCACAGTAAACAGTCATATATAAGACAAAAGGGTGAGAGTGATCAAGTGCACCCTCAGATTAATCAGTTTCAACGGTGCAAATAAGCATTCAAGGCATCAAGTTCAAGTGTAACAAAGCCACATAGTAACAAGCAAGTGAGTAGTACACTCACCAAGCAAGCAAATGAAATTTCATAAACTTCCGCCCAAAGAGCGTCTTGAATCACCGTCACGCCCTAAAACATTCAAACAAGCACAATGAGACTCGAATATGAGTCATAAACCAAATCCACATACTACCAAAAATAAGGCTCCATTAGAACGTACAAGTACCAAAGTAAGCTAGGGAAAGTCCAGAAATGAAAGTTAAGCCCTAAAACCCAAAAACAGTTTTGACGTCATTTAGCGTATTGGACACAACTGGCACTAAGATTATCGAATGGATGTACAATATACACCATTTCGAAGCTAAAAGAAAGGGCTACAATTTTGAAGAAGGCCACTCAGTCCAGTTTGTAGTGCAACTAGGTCAAAATTTCAATGTACCAAACTAGAACCGCATAAACAGGTTAGCGAACCGCATTCTAGTTAAATAACCATAATTCAGGCTACCAAAGTCCAATTCAAGTGATTCTAAAGCCATACAAAAGCTAAGATACCAGGATATATTTCTTAAGAAGACATCGACAACCAAATCAGTAGTATTCCCGGTCAAACTAACCAATTACAGAAGCAGATTATCAGTTTCAGACAGAAACAGCACAGCAGGGGTATTTCGGTCATTTCACAGGCTAAACTACTCCGATTGAGCTGAAATTTTGAAGGAAACTATAAAACATCATTCTCTACAACTTTCATGTTTTAACCCAAGGCTAATTCAGTCTCTAACTAGGATAAACAGTACCAAACAGAATGGGGTTCATCGAAACCCTAACTCCGAAATTTCCTTTCAAAGCGGAAATTTTCCGCAAATAACCGCAATTTACGCACCATAGCTTCATTCTAGATCATTCCCAACCATCATCCATGACCAATCAATATTAAACATATAAAAACAGAAAAATCATGAATAAATAGAAAAATTCACCAATCTCAACCAAAATCATGAAATAGCCCACAAAATCACCTCTTAGACTACCACAAGCCACTAATTAAACATCATTAGATAGAAAAGAGAGGTTCCTTAGCTACTCACCTTATCAACCAAAGAAAGGAGACAACTTAGCACCTTAGTCTTCCAAACCACTTCACTAATCACCTCACAATCACTAAACTAAGGGTTTTGATGGAGAAAATTCAAGATTAATCGGTTGGTTTGTTGGATTGAGCAAGATTGGAGCAAGAAATTGGAGAGCTTTTCTTTTCTTTTTTCCTTAGAGAGGGTCGGCCATGAAGCTTACAAATAAGGATGATTTTTGGGTAATTTTTTATTAAATTGGTAAAGTAGTGAATAGTGTGGTCAAAGTCCAAGGATTAGTCACCAAGTGACACTTGTCACTTCAATTAATACATGGTTATCCTTTTGTTCCTCTCACACCAATTCATCTAGTGACCTCTAGTTATCTCTTAACACCTGCTAAAATAAACCCGGTATCCAACACTTAACCTAACTGGCCGAATTTTACCGAACTTTCCGCACTAGCGGGTCCCACGTCCGGTATACGCTCTTAATTTCTCAAAAACTAACCGATACTAGAAAAATCATCTAAAACTATATTTACTCATAAAAATTTTCTAGAAAATTTTCCTATTAAAGAAAATGCAGAAAAGCATGCAATTAAATAGAATAAAACCTAGAAATGAGAAAATTTACGGGGTCTCTCAGATAACACCTCAGATCCTATAATGAATAATGCAGGTAATAATGGGTCACCCTGGCGAAGGCCTCTCAAAGGCTTAAAGAATTCGTGGAAGGAACCATTTATAATGATTGAGAACCAGACATTAGAGAGCAATCGCCATATAAGGTCAATAAATATTTCCCCGAATCCAAACCTCCTTAGAACACTGATAATATGACCCCATGACACCCGGTCATATGCCTTGGACATGTCTAGTTTCATTAAAACATTGCCATCTCTATTCCTTTTCCCCATACTCGATACCATCTCTTGAGCTAGTAGAAAATTTTCAGTTATATTGCGGCCCTTCACAAAACCTGTCTGATGTGGGGAAATAATTTTTGACAGTAAAAAAGCCACCCTATCCGCCAAAATCCGGGATAACACTTTATTGAAAAAATTACATAGACTGATGGGCCTGAATTGAGAGAATTCCTGAGGATTTGGCGTCTTTGGAATTAGTACAATTGAAGTAGAGGTGATAAACCGAGGTAGCTCCGCCCCACAGAAAAAACTGAGCACCGCATTGTAGACATCTTGAGCGATCACTTCCCAAGCAAATGTAAAGAATTTGCCTGTGAAACCATCTGGGCCAGCAACACTTTCTCCATCCATTAACTTTATGACTCCATATACCTCCTCAATCGAAGGTAATGCTTCCAGTTTTCCATTATCCTCTTCCGTAACCAACGGCGGAATTAGATGTAGCATATCAATAGATGACTCCAAAGGTCCCGTGAAAAGATCATTGAAATATGCTGTTGCCTCACTTGCTATATCATCGTCCTTTTCCACCCAAACACCGTTGGACTTTTTGATGCGGTGTATCATTCCTTGAGCTCTTCTTTGCCTTACTACCGCATGAAAATATCTTGTATTACTATCTCCATGACGAAGCCATTTGACCCTGGCCTTCTGTCTCCAATACTGTTCTTCAATTGACAATGAATGCCGCAGCTCTGCTTGTGCCTTATTAAGCTCAATCTGACACTCTTCGGAGTAATCTTGATCTACCAGCTCCTCTGCTCGTTGAACCGCCATTTTCGTAGAACGTACTGCATCAAAAACGTTCCCAAAATGTTGCTTGTTCCATGATTGAATAGCCCTCCTCGTTGCCAATAATTAGAACACAATACGCGTAACGGAGATCCACCCACATCTTGATTCCAAGCATGGCGAATCATCTCCAAGAGATCTGGTTTGGAAGTCCAAACATTCAGAGATCGGAATGGCCGATGTTTGTTATCTAACCGAGTTGCAAAAGAAATCTTCAATGGTGCATGATCGGAAGGGTGTTTTGCCAAGTGAAGCACAGAAATGTCGTTTGAAAATTCCAAACAAGATCCGTTGATTAAAAATCTGTCCAACCTTTTTTGAAATCCGAGCTCTACTCCGCCGATTATTAGACCATGTGAATTTAGAGCCTGAAAAGCCTACATCAAAGACCCCAGCTTCCTCCATGAAATTCATAAAATTCGCTCCTTCCGCTATAGCAAATGGACGACCCCCCCCCACCTCCCGTTTTTCATGAGCTGCCAATATCACGTTGAAATCACCCCCAATACACCAAGGAAGTAATGTAGGCTTATCATGTAATAATGAACACCATAAGTCTTTACGCTCGTCCACTGAGCACTTTTCATGAACAAAGGACATAATGATTGAACTAGGGAGTAATGGATTTTGAACATCTAGAGAATATATGCTGATCCGAACTACCAACGATCGAGCAAACAAAAGGACTATTATAGAAAACCCAAATATCACTAGAGCAATTAACAGACACATAATCAAATAATAGACGTAAACGAATGGATTCAATTTTAGATACGTCTAGTTTTGGCTCACAAATCACAACAAAATGAGCATGATGAATCCGAACTAATTTAATCAGTCTTCTTAGATTAGGAGCTTTTGCTATCCCTCTAATATTCCAAAATATTCCATTAATCATGAGAAAGAACCTGAAATGAGTTTTTGGATGTTGTCTGTGACCTTAACTGTCTGTCAGATGGGATTGGAGCCCGCATACCCTTCATATGCAGTTGTCGGAAATCACCTTCAGTCTCATCTGTTTGATCAATGTTTAGGGCATGCATTGATGATTCCAGCATCTTTTCTTGTGGGACACCAATTCGTGGAGACAGATTTCCTGCAATAATAGACATTTGAATTGCATCTACCACCTGTTGTGTAGAACCTTCATCATCCACCCCTCGCAATTCAACAAAGAGATTCTCGAAAACAGTGTTGTCGGCCAGTAGCTCATGTTCAACGTTGGCATTGTCGGCCAATAGCTCATGTTCACCCCTCGCATTGTTGTGGACCAAGTGCTCTTGTGTAAAGCTTAAAGCATTGTCGGTCAGGTTCTCTTGTGCAAAGTTTAAAGCATTTTCGGCCAGATGCTCTTGTTCGGTGTTCAAAGGCTTCTCAATGAGGAGATGGGTCCCTTCACTTTGAATGCCATGGTGTTTCTCCAGCTGATTTTCCATTACTTCATGTCCCCCATGCAATGCCGCATTCATCACATTACTTGTCTCCATGTTTTCATTTGCATCATAATTCTCTATGTGGGTTACTACTCCTGCTTCATCAGCAGGATCATCATCAATAATGCAGTGTTGCAGAATTTTTACTTCCGTTTTCTCGACTAGCAAGGCAGACTCAGCAACCGTGGCCTTTACTGCTGAAGTTTTTTTCCCTTTTTCCACCGTAGCAGTAGTTCTAATTTCCTGTGAAGCAGACTCATTTACTGCAGTTTCATTCGCAGTAGCAGCAGCCCCATTCACTGTCATTTCATTCGCTGCCTTTTTATTCGCCAAAGCAGTTGGATTAGTCACAAGTTGATGAATAACCATCTGATTTCCATCTAAATATGGACCTTGCTGCTTGTTCAGCTGTAGTCGAGACCCATCTTTATTCAAATTCTTGTTGCAGTGCTCATGAGAATGTCCTAATCTTGAGCAAAAAGAACAATATGGAGGAAGATTCTCTGTCTCAATACGTTGCCAGAAACCTGATTCCCCTTCAACAGCAACCCACACCCTTGGCACAACAAGCTTCGTAACATCTATCTCTACGCACACCCTGGCTACACTAGGACGAGTCCCAGCAGCCGTTGCCGAATCTAGGAACAATGGTCTTCCTACTGGAGACAGTATGGAAAACAAAGAGTGTTTATCAAAATAATGAATAGGTAGAGACGGAAGATTTACCCAAACCGGTACTAGAGATGATTCTCTATGCACATGAAATCCCCGGGTCCATCGAAACACACGCATTGGATGTTTGCCCAATTGCCAAATTCCTCTCATCCAAATTCTGTTAAAGTCTACTTCAGCAGTACATTTAATAAGGACATGCCTGTTGTCGCGCCCCCTTTTTTTAAAAATAAATAAAGAGTTTAGAAAAATGAATTTTTGATTTTTGGAAAAAATGAATAAAGAAAAAGGGCCTAAATGGGGTTTGAAAGTGCGATGATTTGGGCCCAAATTATAGTTTAAAAAAGGGTTTTTGAGATAAAAATCGGAGTCGCCACTTGGTATAGAGTTAAGGTGTACCAAGTCACCTAAAATGAATTTTTAGATAAAATTATGGAAAACCCTTTTTAAATGACCCCTAAGTCTACGAAAATCAGAGAAAGTGTTCGGGAGTCACATTTGAAGAAAGGGAAGGCAAGGATAAAAATCTAAGGCACCCTTTCGACCTAGCCAAGGCTAGTTGCGTGATTTAGTCAAAAATTCTCTTATTTTACCCTTAAGATTTATCATATTTGGATGCACTATATGAATGCAAGCCCTAAACCTAAGAGAGTGTTGGGGAGGGCGAAATTTCTCTTCAAAGCCCAATTGGTGCCACTCACATTAATTGTGATGCCTAATGAAGATTTTTTTTTTGAAGAAGTCACGAATATTGCAAAAATATGAGACTCTAAGAAAAGGAAAATAATAAAAATAATCATAATTATATAAATATACATGTCCAAAAGGAATGCATCATGTCGGGTACGGGGGACTAATATTCGTGACTCAATTTTCCCTTTTAATAGACGGAATACGAGCGTGCTAAGGCTAGAAAGCCAAACTCATCCATATCCCATATTCAAGGGGTTATCCCTAATCTAATCAAGCAAATGTATTATCCTATCCTAATTTTAATTCTTAAATGAAATGCAAATCTAATGTTATGTAGCACACATAGGCGTAAGGAATATACATATAAGGGAAAATATGGGATAAGTGATATACATATAGGGGGGGTAAGGGGTATATGTATAAGGGGGAATGTCATGCAAAAGTGATAAAAAGCCCTAGAAAGTAAAAAAAATGCATGAAAATGTAATGTAGTCATACAAATATGATCTAGCGTTAGCAGGGCTCCTAAGGGTCTAGCGTTGGACTAGCCCTCTACTAAGGCTCTCTCGCAAGCATTGGACTTGTGAGGGCGAGGTGAAGACCATGACTAGCATTGGACTAGCCACGGTGACGTGTATTCATCCACATAATCAGATGTAATACTAAAGCAAAATAGACATACAAAAGCACATAGCACATAGCACGTATCACATAAGCATGCTCATCTAGATGCAGAAACCTAAGGAAAGCAATTAAACACATAGGCATATAGGCACACACAAACACATAGCACAAAAGCCCTATCTATTACACTTGGGGGGCCCTATCTATTACACTTGGGGAGGTCCTACTACAATCTAAGGGGGAAAAGAAATAAATAAATAAAATAATAACCTAACTATTACAACCTTGGCATTAAATTGCCTTTCAAATAATCAAATTGAACTAAAATAAATATACAAAGCCAATAAAGCAAATAAATAAATAAATGAAATGAATAAAAAAAAAAACATTCAAGAGGCATACAATCAAACATGTAAAGTCACATAGGGCACGTAGGGTCAAATAAAGTCAAAAAATAAGGGATAGAGTGTACCTCCCTGGAGATGGAGCCCTAATAGAGTGAAATCACTTATTTACCCTCCAAAATAATAAAAGAGTCAAGGCATCACTTTAACCAAGAAATAATCACATGAAATGGGGATGAGCATGAAATTGAATCAATCCAAGGCATTTAAAGGAAGGTGAACAACCCATGTAAAAATTAAAACAAGTAGTGACTTGATTGCAGAAACTAAAGAAATTTGAGGGGTCAATTTGATTGATTTTTCCAATTGTTTGGGCTATAGCGAAACAAAGTGAAGCTTAGGGGATTAAGAAGCAAAATTTAAAAGTTCTTTCATGCAATCTTCATGCAAAATGACGTGAGAAACAATCTGCAACAAAGTTTCACAAACTGATGAAGCTCTCGGCAAGGTTCTGCTACATAATTTTCATGCACAAGGTTTCGCAATTTCAGCAAAGCAGATTCATACGACAGCTTTGAAATTACTCCAATTAAACATGGTTGAACATCCCTTAACAATGCAAATAATTGGAAGAATTTCATGCGAAGTTTCATGCAAATACTACGAAGAAACATTCTGCAAACTGGAGCTATTCTTCTGCAACTTTTACTCATTCGGCCGAGACAAACATTCATGCCAAAGACTCAAAGCCATCTTCACCCATTCAAACACAAAGTGCAGAGATTTACAACAAAGGTAGAGAACAATCTAACAGGCTTCAGGACACAAAATGCAATAAGATGATCTAGAAAACATGCTAACATTTGAAGAACAAAAGCTGCTACAACTTTCACAATTTCTGATTCAAGCAAACAAGATTAGTGCTATTCATTTTATCATGAGCAAGGTGATTCATACACAATCAAATCATTTCAATGAGGTAGGTAAACGAATCCAAACCACAAATCAAAGACATTACAGCTTTACTCGACAGGATATGAGAGAAAGAAACGTGGAACATCAAAACCACAATTCCCTTGCTAGTTTCTGGTTTGAAAGGAATTTTCTTTTGCAAAGGAATCCATGTCCATTACGCACCCACTACACCATGCTACACCCAAAGTAAGAGAAAAGACCAATGCAGCCCAGGAATAGCAAACAAGTCCTAAAAGTTAAGCAAACCAAAACAAACTTCAGCAACCCAAGCGAAGAAAGAAATCTGTTCGCACAGCTGCAGTATGATCGAGGGGACTCTTGGCTCCTTTGAGCTCCAATGTCATGACCTAGAAAGGACTCAATACAGGTCCTAAACTCACTCCAGCACAAAAACTTGGGACAAAGGGGAGAGGGAAGATTCAATAAGGCTCCTGAAACATGAAATGCAACAAGGCAATGATACGGATTCGCCCACCCCCCAACCGACGTGCGGCAATAGCGTGAGGAGGTATAGACATCTACTGCCCCCTAACTCAGAACTTCAAGAAAAGCATTCTAAAGCCTAACCAAGACAAACAAACAAGGTACTAAGAATGAAATGGAAGGGAAAACAACAAGAAAAACAGCGATAAAGCACTACCACGCGTAAACAGTTAGAAGGAAAACATCAATCCGATCTGCCCACAATTGGAGGCCATTCTTTCTGGATTTGCTTGTCCAAGCACACAAAAATCAGCCAAAAACATCAAACTAAAACCCCATGGATTCATCATATACCCCCATAAAAGATACAAGTCTCTGTCCTTCCAAATCCAGACCAAAATCATGCATTAACCGTAAGCCGAAAGAGCAGCAAAACAACGGAAAACCTAATGGAATTTCATCAAGAATCAGCGAAACTTAATCAGGATGACAAACAAAGAGAAACCTTGTTTAACATACCCATGGATTACACCCCTTTTTCTTTCCCTAAACCCAACTAGACTCACGGATTTCTGCTCCAACCAGATTTGCAAATGAGACGAAAACAGGTGTAAAAGGCAAAAACTTTCAGCATTCTAACATAGCCCAGCAACTCATAAGCAGCTCCGGAGTGAGGAAACGTTACCTTTAGCTTTTAACCGAAGCTTTAATGTGACCTGAAGATGAAGGATTTGTTCTCCTTCTCTCCCGCAGCCGCTTCTTCTTATTTAGTTTCTTTGCCCAGAAAAAATTCTTCTTCCGGCTTTATCCTCCGCCACAGCCTCCTTATCTCTCACTCTCCGTTCACTCTCTCGCTCAGCAATCTCTCTTCCTCATTTTTTCTTGGCCGTCACCTTCCTCTCACTCAGCCGCCAACTATCTAGAGCTCTCCCTCTCGTCCAGCTGTCACAACTCTCCTCAACTTCTTTCCAACCGTCCTCCCTATCTCTCACGCTGTTCTCCTTCTCCTCTCTCAAAACCCTTCCCAGCCGTCACTCCTTCTCTTCTGTCCAGCCGTCCTCTTATCACTCTCAAAAACCCCCTCCTTTCGGCTCTCCCTTTGCTATCCTTTTATAGGCGCCGAATATTCCTAGAACCTAGGATCAATGGTGCATGTTTTTCTGCATTTTTCGGTGATTATTAAGCCATTAGATGGCTTTTTGTACTGAGATTCCTTGATGATTCGGATGGTGAGGTGACCAGAAATTTGAGGAGCAAGAAATAAAATGAGTGGAACCGGGCTCTTCTTTTTTTTTTTCACTTCAAACAAGCCTGATTTGATTTTTGTTGTTTTTTTCTTTTCCTTTTTTTTCATTTCCAAATGAACCAGTTAATTAATAAACAAAATAACGAAAAATAACAATTTAAATAAAATTGAATAAAATAGACAAATACTAAAAAATAAAACAAAATTGCTAATTTTTTTGTGTTTGATTGATGATCTTCTTTGTTTTTCAGTGGATTAATTAACAAAAACAATTTTCTTAACAAAAATGAGAATGAGATAAATTAAGCAAAGAAATAATAATAATAATAAAATAAATAAATAAACAAAAATCACCTAGAATAAATAAAAAGAAAGGCTAAAATTTTGGTGTCTACACCTGTAGTCCAGTAATCCAATGGAGACTTGGTCATTCAAGTTTAAATAGGCAAAAAACTTTCGAATATCTTCCAAAAAAGGTCGTCCATGAGAAAATTTACCAACCAAAGTCCATCTAAATGGTGCTGCAAGTCTGTCCGCTTCTACTCTGGAAAATACAACCGCAGCTTCACCCTTGTAAACAGACGCCTGCCGAATCTGGATTGGAGATGTCGCTGGCTGTGAGAAGAGCTGAGAAAAGGATTTTTTTGTTGTAGGGGAAAATTCTTGCCCCTCAGCCGACGGCGGAAGGGCTGCCATGAAACCTTACGATCACTAATGCAGATGAGAGAGAAAGGAGAGAGTTGTGGCTGATGGAAAAGCTTCTAGAGTAAGCTTGGTAGTTGGCTCTAAGGTGCACACAAGTCAACTCTCTAATAGTGCGCGTATGTGCGCGTTTCGTGTCCGCTTCATCTCGGGTTTGTTTCACTTGTACACTAAACCTCTAATGCACTTCCATTAACATTATTATTTTTCACTCTTAATAGTCTAAAAATAAATGTCCAAAATCCCTCAATTAATCGCGCGCGCGAAAACGCGTACTTCCGATTTGTGCGCGATAGAGTGAAAATTCAAAGAAATTCTTGTAACGATGATATAACTAACTAATACTAGGGTATATAATCATGAAAATAACTATTTTAGAAATAAAAACATGATTCCTCACATGAGTCTAGTATTAATTTCTCAAATCTCCAATTAATTTGTACCAGTGCGTCTTTCGGAAAACTTTCGACGCGTGCACGGTATAAGTTTAATTTTAACTTACTCACATCTAATCTCTCAATTAACTTTTCTTAATCTACTATTGATCATTCTTAATTCTCCAAGACTAATGTACTCTCGAATCGAGCATAGTCTCGAAAAATGTGTACTCCTTATTTTCCACTAAACGAGCCCTAGAAAAAATTAATTTTACTAACGAGAGGTGTTAAAAATATAATTAAGACATTATTCCATGTAATAAGTTTAAAATTATTGAAATAAATTATTCGGAGAAAACGTGTGAGTAAATAATTAATTAAGCTAGTAAAATAAAATAAAATGAGAAAAATTCGTGTCCTCACAATCTTCCCTCCTTAAAAAGAATTTCGTCCTCGAAATTCATACATTGATTTATGAATAACCCCAAATACTTTTTTTTTTTGCTCTCCTCTTTAACTTCTCAAATTGCCTCCTCAATTCTATAATGTCTCTATAAAACCTTTATTAGAGGGGTTTGCTTGCGTTTTAAATTTTTCGCTTTTCGATCAAAATCTTTACCGGCCCTATCCTCACGTGACCAATTTTCATCACTTTTACTTCTCCCCTTCAAAACTCACACTTATTGAACTTAACTACTCTCAGGTGCCAATCATGAGCTTATTACAGGTCTAGAGGCTTGGAGCAATAGATTACATATACATATAAACCGTAAAATCAATTAAAATCAAGGTAAATTTTCATATGCCATAAAAGATCATAATAGTTACACTAAATTATAATAAGTTCATCAAATCGTTTCAAAAGAAAAGGGGAAACAATAAGATCAAAATGTGCTAAGTCGCAATATACCACAAAAGGATGTCATCCCCTATACAAAAGATTACCACCTCTAAAAGTGCCAGTCTATGCTAGGGTAAAACTACGATCCCTATTTGTCGAGTGGAGTCAGATTCACCCCTACTCGTAGAGTTTCCACTACTTGGATTCCTCTTACAATCATCAGCATTAATCACTGTGAGAACTCGAAAAATTTGTTTATTTTAAACTCCTAATTCTAGCTCATTTAATTATTTATTTGGCCAATTGCCCCGAATATTATTTTCTAACCTTTTTAGACCTAATTACATGGATCTATAGTTTAATTATATTTTTAAAGTGACTTGTTTCAAAATTTAATTTTTTGGAAACTCGTTAAGTGAGAATAGTGAATGCGCGTTTGGAAGCAATAACCGATTTGAGAGTACAATGAGCTTGGAAAATTGGAGACTTGTACATTAGTCTTAAAATAGGTATTTTTATGTTTAAGTGTTCAAGTGTTAGTTAGTTATACTATCGTTATAAGAATTTCTTGAAAATTCCACTTTGCCGCGCACAAATCGGAAGTACGCATTTTTACGCGTGCGATTAATTGAGGGACTTTAGACCTTTATTTTTAGACCATTAAGAGTGAATAATAATAGTATGAATGCAATTACATTAGAGGTTTAGTGCACTAGTGCAACAAACTCGAGAGGAATCGAGCACAAAACGCGCGCGTGCGCGTAGGAGAAAGAGTTGACTTTTGAATTAATTAGAGCCATATATTTTAGCTTATCTTGGAAGCTTCATTAGAGCCCAAAACACTCTTCTTTTCTTGCTCCATTCCAGCCATGCATATCAAGAAGAAAAGAACCAAATTTCTCCTCCAGGTTTTTCTTCATTTCATCACTAAATTTCCACCAAATCACCTCAAACTTTAACCACACTTTGCAATCTACTTGGAGAGCAACTCAAGCTACAAAAAGAGCTTCAAATCCATGGTTTCTCTTGAGGAAGGAGGACCGAAATTTCTGCCTTAATCATCTAAGAAATTAAGTGACGATCAACCTTGCAAATCTTGACTTATGGAAGTTGTTTAGCACTTATGAGTTCATAATTTCTTATGGGTAGCTTTAAATTGTTGGAAAATTGGTGAGTGGGCTCTATGAACTCCCACTATGGCTTGATGGACTGACTTTGTGAGTTTTGATGTTAATAATGTTGGATTAGTGCTTAAATTAGTAGAAATGAGTGATATTATGGATGAAAGCTCAAAGGAAGTGAAGGGGAGAATTTTTCCATTTCTGCCCCTATGAATGCTGTGACCTTTAGAGCATTTTTTTGAAGTTCTATTGACTTGTTTATGATATATATATGTTGTATGGGTTGTCTGGAAAGTTTCCACAAAAAATTACGTGATTTGGTTGGCCAAATATGGTGATTTCGAAAGTTCATTCAAAACTGGAATTTTTCCCGTATTGCACTGGCAGTGTTTTTCAAACAGCTATAACTTTTTTCTCCGACTTTGAAATCAAGTACTGTTTGCTGCACTGGAAACTAGACATTCCCAAATTTCCAACGGTATAAAATGCACATCCTGATTCCACTTGAGTGATCCGAACCAACCTTGTAAAGTTGCCTGTTCTGTTTCTCATTTTACTGGAAGCTCTGTTTTAAGCACCGAGTTGATGCCCAAATATGAGCTAGTTGTGGACAGATTTTTAAAACGATTTCTTCTGAGAAATTGTAGCTTTATGAATCTAGTTTTCAACACCATCAACCATGCTCAATTCCAAGTTGAATTGAGTGAGTTGTGGCCAAAGTTCTAAACTGATTCAGGGATTGAAAACCCTCTTTTGGCTAGTTGATGCCTTAACCTTGAGTGGGACTTGTTGTTTCAAAATTCTTGGTGTTAATCACCTACCAAACATATCTTGGATGCTTCTTAGACATTGTCTAGCTAAATGAACCATATTTGAGATGTTTTCATTGGCCGAATATTTAGAAAAGGAAAATTTGTATACAAAGACAGATTTGTCATGGAAATTCGTGGGATTTTAGTGATTTTGTTAACCAACTTTCCGTACGTTATTTTCCATGAAATTTGACAGAGGAATAGCCCTTATATGGTAGTATAATACTGCTAATTTTGGTGCCATTCCGATCCGTTTCGATGTTCAACCAAAGTCCCAACGTTCGTGAATTAAATCTGGAATTTGGCCTAACAGTCTCACTTTTCAGAAATTTTGAGCCGCCATATCTTGGTGCTCAAAACTCCAATTCTTTTTCCACTTATTTTGTTTTAAACTTTGATTGTAACTGTAATTTAGTTTCAAATTTGAGAGGCTATTTCAAATTCTGTGAATTTTGCCGAATTTTCAAAGTTGGCCAAAAACCAACCCCGAAACTGCCTCGATAGCCTAAAACAGTAACTTTGAGCCAAATTTTGAATGTCATCTGTTTGGAATCATGGAAAAGTGTCTTCTAGGAATTTTTAGTACTTTGGAAGAAGTTTCCAACGGTACAAAGTTTTCCAATTTTAGACTTGTAAAGAGTGAGATATGATTTTTCAAAGATCTCATATCAAAGCTGAAATTTTCGAAACTTAAGGAAATGGAGTTTTTCGAATTCTCCTTTTTCCTTCGATATCACATGATCGTTTTACACTTGAATTTAGATATGAAAACCAGATTTCTCTTGTACTTTAAAACCCCGCCTTTGAGTCTCGATTTACGAGTAAATAGGGCTCATTTTCATAAGATTTTCTTAGATTGTACTCTAGTACAATCTTCTTCGATAATTGGGGTTTATGAGTGATAGATTATTATTAATTGCTGAGGCACTCAAGAGAACATTCAAGGGGATCTCACAGGAGATGCCTAACTTATTGCTTGTACTTGCTACTTGAATCACTCGGTGAGTGTCAAGTGTGTGAAAACGTGTTAATTGCTTTGACAATAGAATATTTTGAAAATGCTGAGTTGAGTGTGTACTTTATCACACTCATTCTCATTTAAGTGAAGTGTACTTGAATTTCGTGACATGAAATACTTGAATTGCTTGAAGTGACTTGTTAAGTGAATTTAAGTGAAGTGTTTAAGTGATTATTTATGCTATGGCTGCATAAGTCAATGGGAGTGAATCTCCTCGACTTTTAAGTGTTAAGTGGGGGACGCCCAAATCTCACTGGCTAACCCTAGACTCAAGCCGGCATGGGATTGGTCGGGCTCCTTGGCGAACCATAAGAAATAAAAGTTTGACCTATTAAGAGGTCTTGCTTGGCATACTCGAGCAGTATCGCCTCAATCAAAGGACAGGCGGGCCCGATACAGGGCTATGTAAGGTGAAAAGGGGACATGATAAGTGAAGTTCTACGGACTAAACCTACCCGATTGACGGAGTGTCAACTCGTGGAGGTTCGTGATCGTGCAAGTGGAAAATAGCTCCTGAGAGCTCCTATATCCTTGAATTATTTCTATTTACTTTTCTCGCTTGAATTGATATTTATTAAAATATTATTGCTCTACTTTTTAAATTGGGATTGTTATTTGAACAACGTGCCTGCATGTGTGTTCTTGGCCTCACGGGCGTTTTGCTCACCCTGTAGTTTTGTTTTTCTTAACAGAAAAAGATCGGAAGTGAATCTCGGACAAACCCCTTTTGAATGTACTTTTGTATTAGGGTTTTCAATGTACTTGGCTAGACTCTGGATTATTGCATATTTTGGGATTTGATGTAACCTTTGTGAACTTGATGTAAGGATTGGATACTTGATGTATTTTGGAACTCGTGATGTAAGTTTGAATGTTATTTATGGGAGTGACCTTCCTTTTTTACTTATATCATCGTGATGGCTGGGATTTCATTAAATTTGAACGGGATTTGTCTTGAGTCCTGGCGAGAGCTGGGCAGGCGTCTCGCGGATACCCTTTGGTTCGCCTTGGGGAGAGGTGGGGGCGTCACAATCACTCCTTCTGGCACTCGAATGATTTACAGTGGATTTAACAGGTTGTTGAGAATTTCCTTCTCCCTTAGAAGCTCTAGGGGAATTCGAAAACTTATGCTCGGTACTATCGCACCTCAGACATTTTGCTTGCTTTCTCCAGCACTCGGCCTCAGTGTGGTTAATCTTGCCACAGTATCCACAAGTTACGTGAGGAGTCACGGTTTGACTAGTTTGAAATTTCCCCTTTTGTTGACCTCGCCTACTCTGATTTCCTTCTAGCGGGGTTTCGCTTGATGGAGTTTCTCCGAATCTTTCGGGCATCTTCACTCCTCCAGCCCCTTTTCCCATTTTAAGGGGTTGGGTAGATCTCTCGGACTGTTTAGGAGTATCGCTTGGGTTACCCCCTCTTTCTAGTATGAAAAGCCTTAGATTGAGATTTAGCACTTTCTACCCTTCGTGCCTTATCCAAGGCATCCGTAAAAGTGGTAATCTGGGCTGCTGCTAGGGATTCTTGGATTTCTACATTTAACCCCTGAATAAACTTCCTTATCCTTTTTCGTTCGGTAACTACAAGTTCAGGGGTAAATTTGAAAAGTTTGGTGAACCGCTCCTCATATTTAGCCACACTTAATAATCCTTGTTTCAACTTAATAAAGTCATCTTCCCTCTTTTCTTGTATAATTGGCGGGAGGAACTTGACATTAAATTCCCTCCCAAGGTTTATCCAAGTCCAAGGGGTTTGTTCTCTTTCCCACTTTGCACTAACAACATTCCACCATGAGCGTGCCGCCCCCTCAAATTGGAAAACGGTAAAATTCACTTGCCTTTCCTCGGTATAATCTAAAGCAGCAAAAATATCAACCATCCTTTCAAACCAATTTTCCGCTACCTCGGGATCAGACCCTCCATGGAACTTAGGTGGAGTGAATTTCAAGAATCGCTCTAGGGTTTTATCCTCGCCCCTCTCTTGGTTCCTAGGTTGGTTGACTAGTTCAGGTCCTTGGCGCTCAGCTAAGCGCTCAAGAATATCGGTCATGCGGTTAATGGCCATAACCACTTGGTCACTTTCTTCATTTCTAGGGTTTTGGTTTGGTCCAGTCGTGGATCCCTCACCTCTCTCGGGGGTGCAGGGTTGTCGAAGCCCACGCCCACGCCCCCGTCCACGTCCTCATCGATCCATTTAGCAAGATTCTAAACGCATAATAAAAGTGGAAAGTATAAGCGCATGAATTGAAAAACATGTACACATTGCAAGAACACTTTAAATCAAAGCCTAGCTATTTGCATAATGCGAGGACCCGTAAATTTCCCCTAATTTTATATTATTTCCTCGCCTGCATTTTTCTTCATTATACCCTACTATTTCAATTTTTTCAGAGATTTTATAAGTGAATAGAGTTTTTAAATCATTTTCCTAGTTTAAGTTAGTTCATGATAAGTTTGAAGTGGGACCCACTAGTGCGATAAATGCGATATATTTTTGACAACTTGTTGGAGTTTTGTATCAAGTGATATTATTTTACAAGGTGTTAGGATACAATTAGAGGTTAGCTAGATAAATTACCATTGGTAGACAAAAGGATAGGATTGAAACCCTAAAAGGCCACTTGTCACAAAACTATTGGAACTTGGACTTTGACCTAGCTTTCTTACCTTTACTAAATACCAAAAATTTGACCAAAAATATCCCATTTCTTCATGAAGCTTGGCCGAACCTTTAAGGAGAGAAAAGAGAGGAAAACTTCATCTTGTTTCTTCAAATCCAAACCCAAATCTTGAGTTCCAACCATTAACATCTCAAATCACTCCATGAAGGATTAAAGAGGTTGGTGGAGTTGTTTTGAAAAGGGAAGACCTAAGTTGCTAGCTTTCTTGAGTTTTTGAGGTGAGTTGTTAAGAAATTCTTCCTTTGTTCTTGATAATGTTAAATTAGTGGCTTAGTGGCTAAATATGTTGATTTGTGGTAGGTTTTATGGTTGAAAGTGGAGTTTTGATGGATTTTTTTATTTATTAGTGATTTTTCTGTTTTTATATAATAATTACTGTTTAGTCATGGGATGATAGCTTGTTATAGTGTAAAATGGAGCTTGTATATGTTGGATATAATTGGTTGCGGAAAATTTCTGGTTTGGTGCGGAAATTCCAATTTAGGGTTTCATCTTACCCTGTTCTGCCCGGTTCTGTTCGGCCATGATGGAGGCCGAATCAGCCTTAGGTTAAAACTTGAAAGTTGTAGGAAATAATGTTTTATAGATGCCTGAAATTTTCAATGTAATCCGAGTACTGTAACATGTGAAAAGACAAAAATACCCTTGACTGTCCATGAGCCCTGTTTCGCAGACAGATTTCTGTTTTCGTGGGGATTTTCATTTTTGACCATGAAAATGCATGATTTGGCATAGGAGGTCTTCATAAGAAATGTAGGTATATGTCTTGGCTTCAAAACTCCATAAAATTCGTTTCAATCCGATAAGTGTAGCTTTAGTTGTGGTTGCTATGCCGAAAGGTGTGTTGATTTAAGGGAGATGCTGTCCAATTTTCTAGGCCGTTTGGTCCCTTTAAGTTGAGTTGCCTTTTTGGTAGAAATGAAGGACTTTTGGGTCGTTCAAGCCCTAGGTCCTCTCGTTACCATTTCGTTCCAAAATCACACTTTTGCACCCTTGCATTCGTAGTTCGTTTGGTTAGGCATACGACTCATAGTTAAGTTTCATTTGTGAATGTCATTTCCATAGGAACCATAATTGTTTTATTTTGATCATTTTAGGACGTGCTGGTGATCCAGGAAGTACTTCCGGGGGGGAACGTTTGAATTTGTTTTACTTGAACTGGTGAGTGTACCACTCCCCTCATTTGTTGCTTCACTTGGTTTCTGCACCTGCAATCTGTGATTTGAATGACTGTACTATCTATTTATTCTGTTTGAGATGAGGGTGTACTTTATCACACTTGTTCTCTTGTCTGTCTGTATGCCTATTTACTGTGTGTAATCTGTTATCTGTATCTGAGTCTGTCCGGACGTCGTTTGGAGGCTGATATCCAATGACCTTTCTGTGACCTCTGAGCTCAACACCTGTGGCTAGTTACTCGAGTCGGGCCGGCAAGGGCCTGGTCGATTAGATAACGAACCACGGTAGTCTGTTTCTGGGAATCTTTGGATATTGAGACTCTTGATTCCAGTATACTCGAGTATTACCACTTCTGTTTCTGTTGAGGTGTTCGGGCCCGGTAAGGGGTATGTGTGGTGAACGGCATTTTGGTGTAAAGTGGTGCTCTACTGGACTGGACTGGTTACTTTATTTGAAAGTTAACGGAGTGTCAACTATTATTTGATCAAGTTTCGGTGAAGCAAATGGGAATTTGGCTCCTGAGAGCCACCCATATCCTTTCTATCTATGGTGTTGTTCATTTCTTTATTTGATTTGCATATGTGACTAATTGAATATGAAGTTCCATGATTCTTACTTGCTATTATTTTGGTACCTCATTGAGCGTAATCTCACCCCCTTCCCATTATCTTTGTTTTCATTACAGGGAACCACACTTTGAACCGTGATTTTGAGAAAAAGGGTTGAGCTGGTGTAAATGTTCTTTTGTTAGCTCTTGTGTATTCAAAACACTAAGTGTCTTTGAATGAAGTATCCCGCTTTTAGTTGTAAAGTTTTCGATGTATGTATACAAGTGTTTTATCATGTACATTAAGTGTATTCATTTGAGATGGTATCTTACGGTGTAGAACTCATGCTTCTCAACTTAGTAGTCTTCGATTGATTGTTCTCTTGGGGATTCGTTTGTGCGCTATATCGGGTTTGTGTGATTCGACTCCGTAGTCCTGGCGAGAGCCAGGCAGGCGGTCCGCCGAACCCTTTGGTTCACCTTAGGGTGATGTGGGGCTGTCACACATAAGCTAGAAGTCATGTCACATGTCAATATGCATACAACGAGTTAATAATATCAAATACAGGTCATAGACAACTAAGTGCCACAAATGTAGGAATGCATATAGGCAAAATACAAAAGGCCTCACGGCGAGCCCCATCCCTACTATTCTAGGCAGGATCAAAAGAAAAATCATAAGCCTAGTTAGGGACAAAACTAGAACAATCTATGATACCAAGCCACATCATTCAAATCATTATAAATTCCAAATTCCATCCAAAAACCTAAGCGACTTTTTAAATTCTTAGCCTCCTCACTAGATTCAAGGTGAAAGTTCTTATACAAGTTAGGGTAATAAGTCAAACCAAACGGAATGTAATAGATGTCTCATTTTCAAGTTCAAAGTGGAGTCCAAAATTGTTCAACTGATTCAACCTTTCTTTCGGAAAGTTCGGCAAGCAAAATAATGGAGGAAGCAAGGTTTCTAACCCTTAAACTCACCAAATGGCTATTTAAATTTCTAATCTTGACTCACTTCCAACTTAACTTAAAGAGTAAAGTCTTATAGTATTTTTTGAGCAAAAATGGTGCTACAACCTCAAGCACCAAGATCACATTGCACACAATACACAATCAAATCCCACAGTCCGGCATCCTAAACTTTTAAACCTAGGACTCTCGACAAAGATCTGAAACCTAAGTTCTAATACCAACTGTGACGCCCCACTTCTCCCAAGGGTGAACCCAAGGGTATCCGCGGAACGCCTGTCTGTGACGCCCCGAAAGAATGAGTGTGAGAACCCGGAAATTTTCTAATTTTCTAGGGTTTATTTTATTTAATCGCCCGCCTTTTCTACATTTTCTTTATTAGAAAAATTCCCCAGATAAAGTTTATGAGCAAAGATAGTTTTAAAATGATTTTTCTAGTATCGGTTAGTTTTTGAGAAATTAAGAGCGTATTTTGAACGTGGGACCCGCAAGTGCGGTAAATGCATTATATTTTTGACAACTTGTTGGAAATTTGTATTAAGTGATATTATTTTACAAAGTGTTAAGATATTTGTATTGGAGAGACAAAAAGATAAGTTTTAAACCTAAAGGTGACAAGTGTCACCATCTAATTTAATCTTGGACTTTGACCATTTGACTTTACCTTTACCTTTACCAAATAAATACAAAAAAATTGATCAAAATAAGCTTCATTTTGCAAGCTTCTTGGCCGAATGTTCTTGCTCAAGAAAGAAAGAAAAGCTCTCAATTTCTTCCTTCTATTTCTTGCTCAATCTTCAAATCCAACCAATAAAACTCCAAATCATTCCATAAAATCTCTTTGCTAAGTGGTCTTGAGGTGTTTTGTGGAGTTGTTTGGAAAGCTAAGGTGATTTGTTGCTCTATCTCTTGTATGGCTAAGGTGAGTTGTGAAGAACCACTCTCCTCCCTTAATTGATGTTCAATTCATGATTGGTGGTGGTATAAGATGCACTTTTATGGATTATATCTTGATTTTGGTTGAATTGGTGAAGTTTTATAATTTTTGGGAATTTTTCTGTTTTCATATGGATATGATTATGGGGTCATGTATGATGATTGGAAATGATGTTTAATGACTCTAGGAGGTGGAAAAAGTGATTAATTACAATCAATTTCTGTTTTGGAAGGAAAAGTGGAAAACTAGGTTTCAATGTTCTTCATTCTGTCCGAATTTTTAGCTCATCGATAGAGGCCGAATTGGCCTTGTCTTAAAACATTAAAGTTGTAGGGAATGCCATTTTAGAGGTGCCTACAAAATTTCAGGTCAATCGGAGTAGTGTAGAATGAGCAAGGTCGAAATTACTATTGCTATTCTGGTTTTACCCGAAATTGAGAAGTGCGTCTGTAATGGGTTATTTTGGTTGAGAATGCTTCCGAATTGGTTGTTGAGGTCTTCTGATGAAATGTATCCCTGTTTCTTAGCTTTCAGCTGGTTTTGGAATTTCTGGATTTGGACTTGGATAGCCTGATTTATGATGTTTCCGCTAGAATGCGTTCTGTGACTCTATTTTTGTGATTCTGGTATGGTATCTTGCATTTTTGACCTAGTTACACTCGAAACTGGGTTGAGTGACCTTCTGAAATATTGTAGCCCTATCTCTTAGCTTCGAAACGGTGTGTCTTTCATCTTCATCCGACAATCGTAGCGGCTTTGGTACCATTACCGCAAAATGACGTCAAAACCTGTTTTTCTGGTTTTGAGCTTAACTTTCGTTTCCGGACTTTTCCCTAGCTTGACTTGTACTTGTCTTACTTGGAGCTTGCTGAATGGCTATTGGATGAACTTGTTGTTGTGGGTGTACCTTTGGGTTTGAATGAGAAAAATAATGAAGCCATGATGGCTGGAAAAGTTAGCAAATTCAGGGGAAGTGCTGTCCAAACTTTGAAGGGACTTGATTGCATTGAGTTTGTGATCTAAGACTTGGATTTGAGCAAGGCAATGATATATGATGGATGGTTTCTGAGCCATGGAGGTGAGTGACCCTAAACTATTTCCAAAGTACTTGTGAAATGTTTCTTGCATTATGTACTCGATTGCATATCATGCGTGCTTGCATGTGAGTTCATGACATGATTTGGCTTCAATGAGTTCTGGGAAAGTCTTGTGCTGGACACCAACGTCTCCACTCTGTTTATGGTTCATGTTCATGTTTATCTGGAGCTCAAGAAGGGGCTCCCTCTTAATGTTAATGTTAATGTTAAATGATCTATTTGAGCGTTGGGTGTTCAAGTGCTATGATTTCCCCGGCTCACGAGAGCACTAAACGAACATTTGATCTCTGAATCATGACATCATCGAAATGATCGAAATGCAACATTGTGAAATATATTTGTTTAATGATTTTACTGGTTACTCGCTGAGCTTCTAGCTCACCCCAAAAATATTTTATTCCCCTCCACAGGGCTCAAGGCGAAGGAAGGACTTGTAGTACTTGTGCACGTGACTGGATGGCCTATGTTTGTACAATTTGGTTTTGGAAATCATTTTATGTATAGTTGAGAATTGTTTCCGCTTCGCTTATAACATGTAATTTTTGGAGAATTTGATGTATATTGGAGATTTATATTGTAATATTTTAGAGGTTTATTCTTGTAATTCATTTGAGGATTGTAGTGAACGACTGAGTCCCGGCGAGAGCTGGGCAGGCAGTTCGCTAACCCCTTTGGTTCGCCTTAGGGGAAGGTGGGGCTGTCACACTGTCCAGCTCTCGCCAGGACTCGGTACAAATTCAATTCAAACTTAAGAATAACCAATCGATACTAAAAGTCGAAAATAAAAAAAAAAGAAGGTCAATTCCTTAATAATCGTTCAAGTCTTACATCATGAGCTACCAAAAATATCTTACATTCCCAAAATATACAGCTTCCAAAAGTTGTCTAAACAAATACTATGACAGCCCCACCTTCCCCTAAGGCGAACCAAAGGGGTTAGCGGACTGCCTGCCCAACTCTCGCCAGGACAAACAAGACAGTTTAATGCGGTCTAAAATGGTTCGGAATATATAAGCGTGCTTAAACAAACCAAAATCTCAAAATAAAAAAAATGGAAATCGAAGCCGATAGGAATAGTGCCGGACACGTCAGAATCCAAATCTGTCAAAAATCCAGTCGACTCACAACCAAGCATAGACAACTTGAAATTCAACATTTACAATCCAAAATAACACATAAAACCATCCAACAAATTTACACATGTTCAGTTCTTTCAAATTCCAAAAGAGGGAACGGATCCAAAATACATTTAAGGTTTCATTTGTTGAGGAGCTATACAAAATGTGTTTACAACTAGTTCAACTCGTCAACCAACTATCAAAGCCATTCCAAAAGTATTCACATTCCTGTAAGGAAAACAAAAGGAATAGAGTGAGCTTACGCCCAGTGAGATACTATCACTCAAGCAACAAAGTTCATATAAGCATAAAGCTTTTCACTCCAATTTATCTACGAGAAAGTAAGACAAGAGCACACATCAATAAATTTGGAAAAAGGATACGGATAGCTCTCAAGAGCCCCTTTCCTCGCTTGTATTCTTGATCGGACTTTATTGACCCTCCGTCAATTTTTACAAGTAACCAACCGTAGGCTCCACTTTACTTCCATTCCTTCCACCCAACATACCCCTACCGGGCCCGAACTCCATACAGTATAAATTTGGTAATACTCGAGTATACCGAAATTAGGAGTCTCATACTACACGATTCCATATAACAGTCCCCATGGCTCGTCAATTTTCACGACCAACCCCTCGCTGGCTCGATTCAATCGACTACCAATGGGGTTGAGCTCAGTAGTGACAGTAATGGCCGTTGGATACTCGTCCAAATGACACCAAATCCAGTATTTCATGTACCATTCAAGTACCACAGTAGACAGTCATATATAATACAAAAAGGGTGAAGGCGATCAAGTACACCCTCACTTTAATCAGTTTCAATGGTGCAAATAAGCATTCAAGATATCAAGTTCAAATGTAACAAAGCCACATAGTAACAAGCAAGTGAGTAGTACACTCACCAAGCAAGCAAGTGAAATTTCATGCACTTCCGCCCAAAGAGCGTCTTGAATCACCGTCACGCCCTAAAAGGTTCAAACAAGCACAATAAGACTCGATTACAAGTCATAAACCAATTCCACATACTACCAAAAATAAGGCTCTATTAGAACGTATGAGTACTAAAGTAAGTTAGGGAAAGTCCGGAAATGAAAGTTAAGCTCTAAGACCTAAAAATAGTTTTGACATCGTTAAGCGTATTGGACACAACCGGCACTACGATCATCGGATAGATGTACAATATATACCGTTTCGATGCTAACAGAAAAGGCTACAATGTTGAAGAAGGCCACTCAGTCCAGTTTGTAGTGCAACTAGGTCAAAAGTTCAATGTACCAAACCAGAACCGTATAAACAGGTTAACGAACCGCATTTTGGTTAAATAACCATAATTCAGGCTATCAAAGTCCAATTCAAGTGATTCTAAAGCCATCCGAAAGCTAAGATACCAGGTTATATTTCTTAAGAAGACATCAATAACCAAATCAGTAGTATTCCTGGTCAAACTAACCAATTACCAAAGCTGATTACCAGGTTCGGATAGAAACAGGGGCAGCAGGGGTATTTTGGTCTTTTCACAGGTTACGTTGCTCCGATTAGCCTGAAATTTTGTAGGCATCTAGAAAATATCATTCCCTACAACTTTCATGTTTTAACCCAAGACTAATTCGGCCTCTAACTAGGGGAAACAGTACCAGGCAGAATGGGTTCAATTGCAACCCTAATTTCCGAAATTTCCTTTCAAAGCGGAAATTTTCCGCAAATAGCCACAATTTACACCCTAAGGCTTCATTCTAAACCATTCCCAACCATCATCCATGGCCACACAATATTAATCATATGAAAATAGAAAAATCATGAATAAATATAAAACTTCACCAATTTCTACCAAAAATCATGAAACAACACCTAATATCATCACTTCATCTCACATAAGTCACTAATTAAGCATTATTGAGAAGAAAGAGAGGTCCCTTAGCTACTCACCTTAACAACCAAAGAAAGGGAGCAATTTAGCACCTTAATCTTCCAACCCACTTCACTAATCACCTCACAACTACTAAGAGAAGGATTTTTATGGAGAACTTTCAAGTTTAATCGGTTGGTTTGTTGGATTGAGCAAGGTTTGAGATGAAGAAAGTTGAAGAGTTTTTCCCTTTCCTCCCTAGCAAGGTTCGGCCAAGAGAAGCTTGAAATGAAGAGATTTTTTTTGGTCAATTTTTGGGTTTATTTTGTAAAATGGTGAATAGTGGTCAAAATGTAAGAATTACTCTCCAAGTGACACTTGTCACGATCATTAATGCATGGCTATCCTTTTGTCCCTCTCACCCTAATCCATTTAGTAACCTCTAGTTATCTCTTAACACCTGCTAAAATAAATCCGGTATCCAAAACTTGTCCTAACTGGCCAAATTTTTCCGAACTTTCAGCACTAGTGGGTCCCACGTCCGGTATACGCTCTTAATTTCTCAAAAACTAACCGATACTAGAAAAATCATCTAAAAACTATATTTACTCATAAAAAGTATCTGAAAAATTTTTCTAATAAAGAAAATGCAGAATAGCATGCAATTAAATAGAATAAAACCTAGAAAATGAGAAGATTTACGGGGTTTCACAAATACATTCAAAATTCTAATCAAAAGGGTCATCAAGTCGACCTCTCCATAATTCCTTCCATTTCAGCTCCTGTTAAGGAAAACAAATCTAACGGGGTAAGTCAATGCTCGTGAGGTCAAGAAAATATGCAAAACACGTAGTTCAAATAACAATAGCACTTACACAACAATGAAAGCTATAACATTCAAGTCATTCACAATTTATAATAAAATACACTCGAGTAGAATGCAGGAGCTCTTAGGAGCTAATTTCCAATTGCTTTGCCCAAGTTCAATTCAATACCTCCATTTATGATTCTGAGTCGACATGAGAGGTACCTCACACCCGAATTGATGTGGTACATGCTATCACTCAGGGAATCAACTACGTGTTTACAGTTCTGAGGCGACATGAGAGGTACCTCCCACCTAGATCGGTGTGGTACATAATATCGCTCAGTGGTCGATGAGATATCGCTCCAATCAACTTATACTTTGTTTATGATTCTGAGTCGACATGAGAGGTACCTCCCACCCGAATCGGTGTGGTACATACTATCGCCCAGTAGTCGATGAGACATCGCTCCAATCGACTTAGAAAGGTTTATGGTTCTGAGACGTCATGAGAGGTACCTCCCGCCCGAATCAGTGTGGTACATACTATCGCTCAGAGAACTGATCATTTATTTAGGGTTTTGAGCCGACATGAGAGGTATCTCCTACCCGAATCGGTGTGGTACATGCTATCGCTCAGAGATCCAATTATACAATTATAATTATAAGGGTTAATGACATTCAGTCCAATCGACAAACACCTTTATAGGCCGATGAGCGCACTCCAATCGGCAGTCATACAGTTCAATTACGAGTCGAGGAGATTCACTCCAACGGCATATGCAGCCATAGCATATAATTCAATTCAATTTAGGCAATTCAATTACAATTCATTTAAATGAGAACGCATTCGATAAGGTACACACTCGACTCGGCAGTTATAAACCATCCATTTCATAATGAGCAATTCACATAATTTCCAAATATTCATGCACTTGACACTCACCTAGGCTAAATAAGAGAGTGTGGTGCACAATTCAAGTGTTTAAACGTCCGTTGTGAGGTCCTCTTGAAGGTCTCCTTGAGTGCCTGAGTAAATAATAATTAATTATAACACACAATCCCTTAAAAACCCTTGGTTATCAAGGTAGATTGTACACTTGTTGTTCTTGATTTTGATGATCACAAAAGCACTTTGAAATGTTTATCTAAGTCTCTTCAAATATAAGTGTTTTGCTTTTTAGAGAATCAAGTACAAAGGTGTCAAGGAAAGAAAATCAACCAAAAGAAGAAGCAAAAACAGGGCACTCATGTCGGACGTCCGAAAGGAAACTGTCGGACGTCCGAAAGGATGAAGAACATCAAGAAGGAAACTCCTTCGGACGCTCGTGAGGAAGCATCGGACGTCCGGGAGGATCGGACGCACTCTTCGGACGCATATCGATCGCGTTGGACGTCCGAAAAATTTTGCAAAGTTTTGATGACTCTCTGGACGACATTCGGACGCAGATGCTTTCGGACGATAAAATCCCATCGGACGTCCGAACGACAACTTGGTGAGTTTCGGACGATGGGATCGGACGATGATTAATCTGTCGAACGTCCGACAGCCCCAACGGCTAGCTGACTCTTCATCTGCCTTCTATCCGTTGGAAGCATTAATGAAGCCCATTTTTAGTCCCCTTCAAATAAAAACGACTCTGAACGAGAAAGTAACTTTTGCACACTTTGACTACAAGATCTAAAGAGATATTTTAGCTAGAAAATAGTCTCCCAAGCAAGATTTGTTCTCCTAGTTGTGTGAAGTTCTTGTAAGCTCTTCTCTTGTGTTTGAAATTTTCAATAGTGTAGCTTTGTTGAGGGTTATCTGAGTGATAGTAAAACTTCCTAGCTTGACTAAGTGAGGCTTGGGGCAAGGAGGAAGTGATCCCTCCATTGTACATTGAGTTGATTATTGTTCATCAAAGAGAAGGTGCTCATCTTTGTGATTGGTCTTCAAGTTTGAGGAAAGCTTGGTAGACAATCGGTTTGATACTCTATCTTATTATTTTTGTTTAATAAAATTCTCATTGCTTATATATATCCTTATTTCTGATCAACATTGTTCTATTCTTTAAAATTACTTGATTGATCTCTACTAGAAAAGAAGGTAAATTTTTATTAAGTAAAAAGTGCATAAACTCAATTAAGTTTTTAATCAACCTAATTCACCCCCCCTCTTAGGTTGTCTTTGGGCCTTACAATTGGTATCAGAGTTTGGTCTCCTAGAGATTAAGCTCAAGCGGCTTGGAGTAAATATGACAACTAATCATGCCATGTTTGTTGAGGGGCAATCTGTCACTAGGCCTCCCATGTTTAATGGTTCTAAGTATGTTAGTTGGAAAGAAAGAATGATTATCTTTTTGTAATCCATTGATATTGAATTATGGTTTATTGTGAATGAAGGACCGCATGATGCTAACATTCTTGATGCAGATACAGGTTTGTTTCGGCCTAAAACAAGAGCTGAGTTGAATGCTCAAGATAAAACCAATCTCACTTTGAATGCCAAAACCATGAATGTTCTTTATAGTGCCTTAGACTCAAATGAATCGATTAGAATAAAAGGATGTAAATCTGCTAAAGAAATGTGGGATAAGCTAATAGAAATTCATGAGGGTAGTGACAACGTGAGAGAACAGAAAAAGTCTATCTTGGTCATAAAGTATGAATCATTTAAAATAGAACCCCTTGAGGATATTGACAAAATGTATTGCAGGTTCAATGACTTGATCAAAGATCTCGAGGTGTTAGGCAAAGAGTACACCTTGGGAGAGAAAAACAGGAAAATTCTCAATGCGTTGGGCAAACAATGGGAAAGTAATGTGACTGCAATAGAGGAGGCTAAGGATTTGAATTCTGTGCCTATTGAATATCTCATTAACTCACTAACCTCCTATGAGTTGAAGTTGAAAACTAAAGTGCAGGAGGAAGAGGACGCGAGAGCAAAGAGAAACATAGCTCTAAAAGCAGCTCAAGGTGAAGATGATCCAACTCAGTTGGATGATGAAGACTCAGATGGTGATGACAACGATCTTGCTCTCATCACAAAAAACTTCAAGAGAATCTTGAATAAAAGGAAGTTTAGAAGGGGAGGACCTAGCAATCAATTCCAGAATCAGTCTTCAAATGCAAGGAACAAAGGAAAACAAGAATTCAACAAGAAACAATTGGACAAATGCTACGAATGTGGACAGCCTGGACACTACGCAAACGAATGCTCCCTGAAGAAAAAGAAAGATGGAAAAGCTGATCGAAAGCCAAGGTTCAACAACTTCCAGATTACATGGAATGAATGTAACTCCGAAGGTGAAGTTGAAGAAGAAGAAGAATCAGCTCAAATGGCCTTCATGGCTATTGGAGATAATGAGGTAACTTCCATACATTCTCAATCTGATAGTGATGATGATGATGATGATGATCTTGAATCCTTTGTTGAAAAATTGCATAATGCCTTGAAGGAATCTTATGATAAAAATAAGCAGCTAAAACAGAAAATTGTCTTTCTCATTCAAAATAATACAAGTCTTTTTCAACAAAATAAACAACTAAAGGCTGACAATGAGTGCCTTGTAAGAGCCGGATTTGATGTTCAAAATGAACTTGACAGAAAGACAAGTGTTTGTGAAATGCTAAAGGAAAGACATGCTGATTTGAATAAAAGGATGGACAATTTGGATGAGACTTTAAAAGCTAGAAAACAAGATTATCTCAAAAAGAACATGTCAACCACCTTTCTTACTGCTCATGAAAGAACATTAGCACACAACAAAAATGCACATGATTTCACAACATATAGAATGAGTGGATTGAGATTTATCAAACCATTACATGTTAAAGACTCTTCCATTATGTGTAGTTTTTGCTGTCAAAGAGGGCATTTGAAAGGAGAGTTATATGAAAAGAAATCTGAACAGAGGAATGAGATGCATGTGGTTAGTTAGACACAATTCTAACTATTGTGGACACCACACTTTTTACTAAGCAAGTGTTAAATGATCTTCTTATTGTGCAAATATATGTAGATGATATTATTTTTGGCGCTACTAATGAATATCTATGCAAGGATTTTTTCACTATTATGCAAAGTGAATTTGAAATAAGTATGATGGGAGAATTAAATTTCTTCCTTAGATTTCAAATACATCAAGCACTAGAGGAAATTTTTATAAATCAAGCAAAATACACCAAGGAATTGCTGAAAAATTTGGCATGGAGGACTCAAAGCAAGTTGGAACTCCAATGTGCACTTCTACAAAACTTGACAAAGATGAAGAAGGTAAACATGTAGATGAAAAGCACTATAGAGGTATGATTGGAAGCCTACTCTATTTAACCGCAAGTAGACCCGATATTGTAACAGCCCCACTTTCCCCTAAGGCGAACCAAAGGGGTTAGCGGGCTGCCTGCCCAGCTCTCGCCAGGACTAACGATGCAGACTAGAACTATCTATTGCGATCCGGAACTTACAAACGAGCGTAAACAAGTCAAAATGGAAAAATAACCCAAAATAAGAAAAATGAAATCCGGAGTCGGCCATGATAGTAACCGACCCGTCAGAACCCAACCGAAAGAGCACGCAAACATTCACATCTGAACTTTAGCGATTACAATCCAAAATTTCAATCCAAAATGACATACAAAAGTTTTCAAAAGTTAATACATATACATGGTTTGCCAAATCAAAAGAGAAAACGTCCCAAAATTACACTTAGGGTTTTAATACATGAGCTATACAAAAGATATGTTCAACTAGCTCAATTTGGCAGCCATTTGTCAAATCCAGACCAAAAGGGTTTATTTTCCTGTAAGGAAAACAAAAAGGAACAGAAAGGGGTGAGCTTGCGCTCAATGAGGTACCAAACATATAGCAGAAAAATCATGGCATTTCACATTTAACAAATCAGATACACATGCCAGATGTAAAGCAAAGGAACCAATGATTCAAATCAGAAGGATACGGGTGGCTCTCAGGAGCCAAATTTCCAGCGAAGTACTTGATCCAAACCGGTTGACTCTCCGTCAACGTATATAGAACCAAAACGTCCGTAGACCCCTCTTTACACCGAATTCCGTCCACCAAACACCCCTTTACCGGGCCCGCTCACCGTAACCGAACAGAAATGGTAATACTCGAGTATACCGGAATCAAGGGTCTCAATACCCAAAAATCCCCGAACAGACTACCGTGGTTCGTTATCTAATCGTCCAGGCCCTTGCCGGCCCGACTCGAATAACTTAGCCACAGGATTGAGCTCATAGGTCATAGAAATCCGAACAGATGCAGACACAGATAACGGATTCAGATACAGATACAAAATAGCAGATTCAGATAGCAGATTCAGACGGCAGATTCAGATAGGCACTCAAAATTGGCATATGAACAGATAGAAGAACGAGTGTGATAAAGTACACCCTCGTCTCAAACAAATTTAACAGATTGCAGAGCAGAAATCAAGTTAGACAGCAATGGAGGGGAGTGGTACACTCACCGGCTCAACTTTAAAAGTTTTTACTTCAGATTGGCCTTAATCGCCAAGAAACCCTAAAATAACCAAAATAAACCAATTGAAGGTTTCACATCCGTAATCGAGTAAACACAATGCACAGGAGGCTCGACTACTAGTCGTATGCCTCGCCAAATAATTACTAATGCAAGGGTACAAAACATGATTTTTGGGAACAAAAAGATAGCATAAAGACCTAGGTTCAATAACCCAAAAGCCCTTTTATTTCTACCAAAAGGCAAATCCAACTTAAAAGAACCAAACGGCCTAGAAAATCGGGCAGCACTTCCCCTAAATTTCTTACTTTTCCAGCCATTAAGGCTTCATTATTTCCTCAAATCAGTCCCAACATCTCACACAAAATTCACCTCATTTCCAAAAGCCATTCACTAGGCCCAAAGTAAAAGTTAACTAGGAAATGACCGGAATAAAAGTAAGCCTTAAAACATACAAACAAGTACAATGAGACTCGATAACGCGTCATAAAGCCATGCCAACCACAACCCCAATAAGGTTTCATATGCATATATAAGCATTATAGCAAGCCAGAAAATCAGGAAATGTAGCCATCTTGGCCTTAACAACAAAAACAGTTTTGCCTTCATTATGCGGTAATGGCACAAATTGCACTACGCTTATCGGATGAGGATGTAAGACCCACCATCTCGAAGCTAAAAGACAGGGCTACAACAATGTAGAAGGCCACTCAGTCCAAATCCTAGCACAACTAGGTCAAATATGCAGAATACCAAACCAGAACCGAAATTGCAGGTTTACAAATCACACTATGCTGTAATCAGTACAACTCAGTCTATACAGGTCCAAATGCAGAAATTCCAAAGGCATATGATAGCTAGGAGATCAAGATACATTTCATCAGAAGACACCAACAACAAAATCCAAAACAATCCCAGTCAAAACAACCCATTTCAGACGCAGTTCGTACATTCTGATCAACCCAGAATAGTAACAGTAAAATCGACATATCTCACTCTACACTACTCCAAATGATCAAAAATTTTACAGGCACCTCAAACACATCAATACCTACAACTTTCATGTTTTAAGAAAAGGCCAATTCGGCCTCTAACCATATGATACAAAATCGGACAGAAAAGGGGGTTATGAAACCCTAACTTCCTCAAATTCCTTCCAAACCCAAAATTGGTTGCAATTATCAATAATTCACACCTACTAGAGTCATTATAGGCCATTGTCAATCATCATACAAGGCCACAACATCATGATCATATTAAACCAGAAAATCACCAATAAATTGTAAACTTCACCATTTCATCCAAAAACAAGAATTAAATCACAAAATTCAACACTTTAGCTTCCACTAAGCACAACTCTAGCTTCATTAAGTGTAGGGGAAAGTTCATATACCACTCACCTAGTAAACAAGAGAGGGAGAGTTGTAGGACACCTTAGCTTTTCCAAAAAACTTCACCAAATCACTCACTAGCACCAAATGGAGGGATTTTATGGAGTAGAAACTAGATCAAGCAAGTGTTTTGGAGGATTTGAGCTAGATAATTGCCAAACTTTGAAGAGGTTTTTCTTCCTTCTTTGCTAGAGAGAGAATCGGCCAAGAGGTTGAAGACAAGAATGAATTTTGTGTGATTTTTTTTTTGAGATATTTAAGCAATTGGTCAAAAGTCAAAAAAATGAATAGTAAGTCATAAGCTATTTCCAATACAATGGTGACACTTGTCACCTCCATTAATGCAATCCTATCTTTTCTTTTTCCTCTCACATCAATCACTTCACATCCTCTACTTATCTCTTAACACCCGATAAATTTCACACAGTATCCGGAATTTAACCTAATTGGCCGAATTTTCCCGAACTTTTCGCACTAGTGGGTCCCACGTCCATTATATACTCTTAGTTTCTCAAAAACTAACCGATACTAGAAAAAACATTTAAAAGCTATATTTACTCATAAAATTTATTTGCACAATTTTTCGAATAAAGAAAAGGTGGAAAAACGTATAATTAAAAGAAATTAAAACCTAGAAATTAAGAAAATTACGGGTCCTCACACTCTCTCCCCCTTAAAGAAATTTCGTCCTCGAAATTTTCTTATCAGCGGAATCCACCAAATCTAAGGTACCCAACGGATCGTACCTTCTACGTCCTCAGACGAGTCAGGGACCTGATGATGCTCCAGGGAATATACTCGAGCCGGTACTTTCGCTCCAGTCCCTTCTCCTTTCGACTGTCCAGGGTTGGTCTTAGCTGGTTGCTGAGAGTTAGTCTTGGTTGGTGGCGGAGTCCCTCTCCCTTCGCGCAATCGTGCTGGACAGTTAGCAATTCGATGTTCGGCGCTACCACAGCGCAGGCATTTTCCTTCTTTCTTCCAACAATTTGCCTCCGTGTGACTTGGCCCTCCGCAATATCCACAGGGACCTCGAGTAGCAGTGACCGATCCTCCCAGTGAGACACCACTGGTCACCCCCGGTTGTCGTACTCCCCCGTTTCCTTTTCCACTCTTAGGGGGTGTGCTCTTATCTTCCTGTTCCGAACTGCTCCCAGGAAAGCCCCTTTTCTTGGTTTGGAAATTTCTAACTTGTAGCCTCGCATTTTCAACCCGTTGGGCTTTCTCCACAGCATCACTAAAGGTATTAAGTTGGGCTACCGCCAGATCCTTTTGAATTTCAACATTTAATCCCTGGATGAATCGCCTTATCCGTCTTTGTTCGGTTATAATCAGTTCGGGCGCAAACTTAGACAACCGAGTGAATTGACTCTCATACTCGGCTACGGTCTGTGTTCCCTGGCGAAGCCGAATGAATTCATCTTCCTTCTTTTCTTGGATGAGAGGAGGGAAAAACTTGGCATTAAATTCCCTCATAAAGTTCGCCCACGTCCTCGGGGTTTGTTCTCTTTCCCATTTCATTCGAATAACATTCCACCAGGAACGGGCGGCTTGTGAGAACCCGTAATTTGCATTTTCTTGGTTTTCGCATTTTTCATGGCTTGTTTTCTGCACTTTCTGTATCCGGAAAATTTTCTAGATAAATTTTACGAGTAAATATAGTTTTTAGATGATTTTTCTAGTATCGAATAGATTTTGAGAAATTAAGAGCGTATACCGGACGTGGGACCCACTAGTGCGAAAAGTTCGAAAAAATTCGGCCAACTAGATTAAGTTTTGAATACTGGAATTATTTTATCGGGTGTTAAGAGATAATTAGAGGAAGCTATTTGGATTGATGTGAGAGGGAACAAAGTGATAGACTTGCATTAAAAAGGTGACAAGTGTCACCATAAGATTTAG